>NC_057798.1:13382565-13423939 GCF_018294505.1 Triticum aestivum
GCATTTTAGAGAAAAAATTAGTAGAGCAAAAGTTTGTTTATAGCAAAAAATTTAGTTTAGAGCAAAGGATGTTAAGTAGTAGATGTTAGAGCAAAAAGTAGTTTAGAGCAAAAAATTTGGTTTACAACAGAAGTTAGTTAGGGCAGTAGGGTTTAATTAGGGTAGATGCTGCTTGTATAGTATATAGTGATATTAGTAGATGTTAATTAGGTTAGGGCAATAGTGGTACTAGTAGATGTTAATTAGATGTTTTTCAGTTAGGGCACTAGAGTTTTGCTAGGTTAATTAGGTTAGTAGTGCTGCTAGTAGTTGTGGTACAGTAGGTTAATTAGGTGATGTTAAATGAATAACCTAAATGAATGAAATTAGTAGTTAACTGAAATTTTTTTCCTTTCATCATTATAGAGCACTAAAGTTAACTGAATTTTGTTCTATTAGTAGTTAAATGAATTTTCTTCTACACTTTGTTTTTGAATTAGCTTGTGAAATTTGGATATGTGGTTGCTCGTGTATATTTGGACATGTGTTGCGGTGTCGAAGAGGGATATTTGAACACTGTTTCCAGGGAATGATGCTGAGTGGCCTATGTTTTGCCGGAATGTTGATTCATTTCTGTTCTGGCAAATTTCAGGTTCTCGATTTGTCCACTTTTTAGCAAAGGTCATGCCGAATTTTCCGTGAATTTTGGCATGACTTGTGGTACAAACTAGGACATATCGAGTGCCACTAAACATTCCTGCACCAGGAAGGAGTCAACATTCCTGCAAAACAATAGGCCTTTTTTATGTTATTATTCATTTTATTAGGTCTAGAATTAATTGACTAGATTTAATCATAGGAAACATGGCTAGCAACGATGAAGGACAGGGTTCTGGTGACTGCGACGACGTCTACCGGGCGGCAGACGAATTTTTTAGCCTTACCGACGATCAACCGATGTTGTTGCTGGGCCCATCGGTGGCATTGGGGACTGAGACCGACACGCAGACCGGTGCTGACACTGAGACCGGCGCTGAAACTCAGATCGACATCGAGACCGGCGCTGAGACTGAGACCGGTGCTGCCTCGGGGAGCGGAGCCGGTGTAGAACCGAAAGCAAAGAGGCAACGAGTTCCTAACAAACTCAGGACTACTAGACTGGTGGTCACGGAGGTGGACGACGACATTTTTGAGCCAAAGGCGCTCAAGGAAGCGCGTCAATGCTATGGCAATCAAATAGGCTGCATCGTACGGACAACCGCCACCATCAACGATGAGAAACTACAGAAGATAGAAAATATGAGGAGCTCCCTCGTAAAGAAGTTTCACCAGATATTCTTGTTCCCGGGCCGGAATGAGAAGGATTATGAAGATCCAGACGAGGACCTGGCAATGAAGAAGATAAACAAACACGCCATGACCAAGTTTAGCGACACATTGGCCGCCTGGAAAACTCGAGTGAAAGCAAGGATCATCGACAAGAAGGAACCCTACTCCGAGATTGTAAAGGATAATCCGACAATCACGGAAGAGCAGTTTCAAATATTCAAGGAGGCTTGCGAGGCCGAAGCTGCCAAAAAAAAGTCTAAGTACATGAAGGGGCTTCAAGAGAGGAACATTGGGAGCCACCACCTCGAAAGCCGTGGTTACGGCGGAAAGAGGTCCCAATGGGCCAAGGAGGACGCGGAAGCCGCGATTCTGGGCATCCCAGACTCCTAGGCGGATTTCACCGTGCCGCAGGAGCGTGACGTCCTGAGGGCCCGACACCATTGGGACCCAGTGAAGAAGGTTTACGAGACAACACCGGTCATTACGGAGTTCATGAGACTGCTGGTAATTTTAGTTTCTGATCAATTCGACTGCACACGTTAGTCATATTTGTAAACGATCCTTGTGCCTTTTGCAGAGAGAGCAGCACCGGATTGCGGCCGAAAGCGACTCGCCGTCTGAGGCATTGGCGAGGCCCAAGTGGGACACTCCATTCAACCGGGCGTTGAACATATTGAAACGACAACCTGTGGATACTCGGCCGTCGTATGGACGCGTGCACGGTGTCGGAGATGGCGCCACGTGGAAGAAGTACTACCGTGAGACCACGGAGGACAGAAAGGAAAGACGGAGGTTAACTGAAGAAAACATCGACAAGAAGGTTGAGATTGCGGTTGAGAAGAAATCATCTCAGACAGTCGCAACAGCGGTAGCTGCCGCAAAACAGGTGGTTGCAGATTTGTCTACTTCCTTGGTGATGGGCATTTTCACTTGGACAAGGCAAAATCCAGAAAAAAATGCAGAAGACTTTCCCCTTGCTGACTTCTTGGGAGCACCTGCTCCCGCACCGGCTCCCGCACCGGACGTGCTTGGCGGTGCTTCGTCTTTGGCTGAGCTCGACGCCCTCACGGTATCTATCACACCGGCCCCCTTCAATATAAATGTATAATCTCCCGTTTTCGTTGCCTTTCGGATGTCTCACGTCGCAGACTTTTCTTTGCAGGCCGACGAAACCCTGTGCACCATATTGTACACCATCGGTGACCAGAAGGTGGACGTGGGGAAGGCGACGATAATGGAGCCGAAGGAACCATTGTTCCACAGCCGGCCGATCCCCCCGAACATCTTCAAGGTTTCTGTGGCCAGTGTCGAACCGGGCCTCATCGCCTTGAAAGATCCAGGATACCCACTCTACGTGGTTAACGTTCCGCGGCAAATGCTGTACGTCGACAGCTTCCCCGCGGATAAGTTCTTCCTCCGATTCGATTACATATTCGACATGTTTCACGTGAAGAAGCTGAAATTTTACGTTTGTCCGCCTTTATGCCTTGCACATGAACTACATCATCGGGGTTGAGAAGATATCTCATATCTGTGTCGCTGACCCGTACTACATGCACGAGGGCTTCTTGGGAGTCTGCGCAGAGCACCGTGTATACGCGAGGGAATACATCATCAATTTCATGCTCGCCAATAAGGACAAGGAGGCGATTCTCGTGCCTTATCATCCCGTGTAATTCATCCGCGCGGCTATCCTTCCTTCGATTTCAATCATTCATTTGCACGGTGGAGGCTAATTAATTTGAGGTGTACTTATTTTGCGCAGCGGCGGGCGCGCCGTCCTCATCATCCTATACCCCCGATTCTCCCACGCTCTTTACTTGGACTCATCGAAGAACATTCACAAAAAGGATTACACCCACATCAAGGATGTTCTCGACAGTGCTATGTTTTACTACCAAGCAAGGGGTGGAGAGGTCAGGGACAAGAAGAGAAGGGGAGGCAGGGTCGCCTTCGGCCATAAGACCGACTTCTGCTGCATCTAGCAACCGAACGATTCTCTTAATGATGGATTCTATGTCCTACACCACAAGCTGGAGTACAGACGGGATCACCAGAACCTTCGCATGTCACCTAGATCCGGCGATGCCCATATTCTGCAATGAGCAAAGAATGTAGGAGATATCGAGGATCATCAACTTCGAGCTGAGTTCTATCACATCCAGCGCGAACTTGCCCAAATCATCATGAAGGAGGTCATCGGAAAAATAGGGATGTTCTACGAAGAAGGACAAAAGTCGCGGGAAGACGTCCGAACACGGGTAGCCGCTCAGCGTCTTGACCTGAAGCCTTTCACTAGGCTCGGGGACTATCTCCCTGACATGGATGGATGGAACAACATGTTGGAGTGATTGTCGATATATTACAATGTGTCCATTTAGTCCATACTTTCTGTATGACAAAACTTTGAGTTATGCACGGTGAAACTTTATTTGTGATGTAATTAAACCATCCTCCTCCTCGACTAGCGAAAATCACTCTAGTTAGGGCATTTTGGGGTACGATGAACTTTGTTATTTATGCTTATGATATGTTGTTTCTATTTTTGCCAAGTCTGTCTCTTTCTGTTGCTCAACTATATGTGTTGCATATCATCGACTCATGTGACGATGTAGGTGCATAGATCATCGATGGTGAATAAGTGCTACGCCAGGAGTATATATACGACAAGTGGCCGGAGTGTCAGGCCAAAGTGTACCGGTTTTCGGTTTCCAAGCGACAGGCAATAGTTAGTTTAGGTTCACGCTAATGCGAGAGAGGGATACGAACTCATGTACTCAAAGTGATAGCTCTTCTCGCGTATATCATTGTTTAGATGGATGACGATGTATTTGCAAGTAATAGAGACTTGTATCACTATTTTCGAGATGATGACGAGAGACCACTTTGTGTTGGATGATGATTATGATGATGACATGATTTGATGAGACTAATTGTATGTATATGCTATGATTACATTTGTATGTGTATGATATGCTAAAGATTATTGTATAAAAGCCTATTCAAATACAAAACAAATACAAAAACAAATATGCAGGGAAAAAAACTAATAAAACTAGTAGTAGCGAGGGGAGGAAATTTAGCAGTAGCGCCGCCTTACCAGTAGCGCTTCCCAGTAAACAGCGCTGCAGATAATATCAGCAGCGCCCTTTTCTAAAGAGCGCTACAGCTATTCATGTATAGCAGTAGCGTGGGACAACAGGCGCTACTGCTATACGTTAGCTGTAGCGCCTTATTAGTGGCGCCGGTCCCCGCGCTACTGAGAGGCCCAAAACCCGCGCTGCTGCTAGGCTTTTCCCTAGTAGTGGCTGGAGAGCACCGCTGTCATTTGCATGCATTACTATTAGTTTATATTGGGTATGACTATGACTGGATCTCTTTTACCATGAATTACAATGTTTAGTCATTCCTTGATCTTTAAAGGTGCTCTGCATTTATGTTTTGCTGTCTCAGAAAGGGCTAGCGAGATACCATCTTGTTATATCATATTATTATTGTTTTCAGAAAGTGTTGTCATCCGAGATTTTTTTATTATTGCTCGCTAGTTGATTATGCCATTGATATGAGTAAACATGAGACCTTAGTGTTATTGTGAATATGGTTAGTTCATAACATTTGCTGAAAACTTGAATGCTGGCTTTACATATTTGCAACAACAAGAGCAAATGGAGTTTGTAAAAGTTTTTCTTTATCACTTTCAGTTTGTCAACTGAATTTCTTGAGGACAAGCAAAGGGTTAAGCTTAGGGGAGTTGATACATCTCCGTCGTATCTACTTTTCCAAACACTTTTGCCCTTGCTTTGGACTCTAACTTGCATGATTTGAATGGAGCTAACCCGGATTGACACTGTTTTCAGCAGAACTACCATGGTATTATTTTTGTGCAGAAATAAAAGTTCTTGGAATGACCTGAAAATCCACGGAGCAACTTTTCAGAATTAATAAAAAATACTGGTGAAAGAATCAACGTCAGGGGGCCCACACCCTGTCCACGAGGGTGGGGCGCGCGCCCCCTCCCCTAGGGCGCGCCCCCTGCCTTGTGGGCCTCCTGGATGTCCACCGACCTCAACTCCAACTCCATATATTTGCTTAATCAGAGCCGCCGCCAAGCCCTAATCTCTCTCGGGAGGGCTGATCTGGAGTCCGTTCGGGGCTCCGGAGAGAAGAATTCGTCGCCGTCGTCATCATCAACCATCCTCCATCACCAATTTCATGATGCTCACCGTCGTGCGTGAGTAATGCCATCATAGGCTTGCTGGACGGTGATGGGTTGGATGGGATTTACCATGTAATCAAGTTAGTTTTGTTAGGGTTTGATCCCTAGTATCCACTATGTTCTAAGATAGATGTTGCTATGACTTTGCTATGCTTAATGCTTGTCACTAGGGCCCGAGTGCCATGATTTCATATCTGAGCCTATTATGTTTTCATGAATATATGTGAGTTCTTGATCCTATCTTGCAAGTTTATAGTCACCTATTATGTGTTATGATCCGACAACCCCGAAGTGACAATAATTGGGATACTTCTCGGTGATGATCGTAGTTTGAGGAGTTCATGTATTCACTGAGTGTTAATGCTTTGGTCCGGTACTCTATTAAAAGGAGGCCTTAATATCCCTTAGTTCCCACTAGGACCCCGCTGCCACGGGAGGGTAGGACAAAAGATGTCATGCAAGTTCGTTTCCATAAGCACGCATGACTATATTCGGAATACATGCCTACATTACCTTGATGAACTGGAGCTAGTTCTGTGTCACCCTATGTTATAACTGTTACATGATGAACCACATCTGACATAATTATCCATTACTGATCCAATTCCTACGAGCTTTTCACATATTGCTCTTTGCTTAGTTACTTTATCGTTGCTACTGTTACAATTACTACAAAACTTCTACTGTTACTTTTGCTTCCATACTACTTTGCTACTGAATACATTGCTGCAGATACTAAGTTATCCAGGTGTGGTTGAATTGACAACCCAACTGCTAATACTTGAGAATATTCTTTGGCTCCCCTTGTGTCGAATCAATAAATTTGGGTTGAATACTCTACCCTTGAAAACTGTTGCGATCCCCTATACCTGTGGGTTATCACAACCATATACATCACATGAGATGAGAGTTTTCAAGGAAGACTTGACTTTCCGAAAGTCAACCCATGATGAATATTCAGAAGTTTAATCTTTAAATTTTGAACACAAGAGATGTCTAATGACGATAGGATCCCGGAGTGCAATTACTGCTAAGATGACCGAGGTTTGTGCGACAGGTATGCTCACCTGCAAAATGATAGGTTTTTCACCGTGAAGCTGGATGAGACCTTTGATGTTTGTACGGTATGCAACGCAAGAATTTCATCATAATTAATATCATCACTTGTGCTTCATTTGATAAATGTTTAATTCTTGGAATTTTTTCAATTTGATTAGTACATCTCGTGCCATGCAAGACCATATGTATTGTAGAAGCTTGGTTTCAAAGACTCTAAGAATACGGAGACGAGGACGGGGGCCCAAGCTGTGTGTCTACAGGTCGATGGTAACAGGGAGACACGATGTTTACCCAAGTTCGGGCCCTCTTAATGGAGGTAAAACCCTACTCCTGCTTGATTATATTCGACGAGTATGAAGATTACAAGAGTTGATCTACCTCGAGATCGTAATGGCTAACTCTAGATGTCTAGCCTATGAGATTTCCGATGATGATGATAAGTTGCCCTCCACAGACTAACCCCTCCAGTTTATATACACACCAGAGGGGGTCTAGGGTTTGTACAAGGTCGGTTTATTAGGGAAGGAAACCTCCGGACTCTATTCTTGCCATCCACGTATTGAGAAGTCCCATCCGGACACGGTAAATGATCTTCAGCTTGATCCTGTAGGGCCAATGCAGCCCGGCCCATACTCCTAGGCCGGACATCTGAGGACCCCTGAATCCAGGACTCCCTGAGTAGACCCCGAACTTGCCCTCAATGTCGAGGTAGTATGCGGACACAAGTCTTTGGCTTTGCAAGGCGGATTCCCCATTATACTCTAGATTGACAATAGTCTGACATCGGTTTACGCACCCAGTCTTTATGATTCCTCCTTGCCATTGCCTTGATTTCCATGCGTTCGAGTGAATGCAGACGGTCCGTTATTCCTTTATTTTAATATTCCTAACAGGCACAAACCATGCCTATAAAATGAGGCAAGACCTTCAAAACGCCATCCCGCATCGCACCAAAAGCAAAAGTTGCAGACCACGTAAAATCAAACAATGGCGAGTGCCCCTAGCTCCTCCTCGCGCCCTCATGGCCCTCAAGAAGGGAACTGGCAGAGTTGCTCCATATCTCACCTCCAGCTTAGTCCGCTTCAAATGCAAGGATATCCCCCTCCCTCGGATCAAGTCTCCGTAGGGGCGGGGTTAACCACTATAGGTGATGATGCATTGGCGGAGAATTTCCCCAATCCCAGCCAAGGGGAGAGGGTGTGCTTCACCTTATTCCTTTGAGGGGCGTGGGATTCCCAATCCACCCCTTCCTTAGGGGCCTACTGGAACAGTACGGGATCCAGCTGCACAACCTCACACCAGGTTCTATTGTACATATCTCTGGTTTCCCCTTTGCGAATTGTTTTTGGGTTACGAGGCTCATTTTGAACTATGGAAAAAGTTCTTCTACCTCGTCCCCCGCCATCAGGGCGTCGGGTCTATTTTTGAAGTGGGTGGCGCCGAAGTATGGCGTATAGCCGGATCCAGCTACCCAGTCGGGACTCTGAAGAATGGATCCACTGAATGGTCTTCGGAATGGTTATATATCGATGATGTACCCCTTCCGGACCCGGTTCGGCGCGGACTGCTAGAATTTTCAAACATCCCCTTGAAGAAGCTATATAGTTGGCGTCCCAAGTCTCCTACCCTGGAAGACAGTGCGGAAGTGATGAGATTGGTAAACAAGGTCAAGGTACTAACCAATTCCGGACTCTCCATAGTGGAAGTTATGGCCATTGCGATACAGAGGTGCATCTAGCCACTTCAATCTAGGGTAACCCCCTTATGGAACTATAACTGGGAGGACGACGCATCCCGCTACAGGCGAAAGGGTCCGAATAGTCAAGCCGCATTAGCTGCAGCACTGGCCGACCTTTATAAAGTAGAAGAAGAAGACTTCCTTTGTTTAAGTTGTCGAGAGGCCTACTCCACGTATACTCCCATTGAATGGGTATGTTTTCTAACCGTTCAATGCTTTTTTACTCATTGAGATGCAATGACAGAATACCCTGGCTATATATTTTTTAAATAGTCATGGAGGCAAATTGTTGAGAACATTAACTCCCCGCCCCCCAGCCAGAGGATCATGGTCGCAATGAAGACCCCGGGTTCGATGAGGATCCGGACATATTTGTAGAGTTCGAAGATGGAGTCTACTATCAGGCGAGTCCATTATGGCTGACTACTCCGACCTCTATCCCTTCGTGCAGGTAAGTATTCAGAAATTGTATTCTTAGGGAAGAGGGATACTTATGCCCGTCTCTTGATCCTCCGCATTGGACCATGTTTCGCAGGATCGGTGTTGAGCGAGCCATACTTAGGGGAGGGCGACCAAGAAAAGGTCAGCACCATCGCGGAAGGGTCGTGCAAACCAAAAGGAGGTCGGCAGCACCACTGAACCTATTCCACCACCAAAAAAGTATATTCCTTTTTTTTAATATTCGGTAGTGAAGCCGAACTGTCACTCATATCCTCCTTCTATCATCGCAGGAGGGGTATACGGCGAACCATGAGTAAGATCCCAACCAGCCGAGCCACGGCTAATCCGGCGCCGGAGATACCAATCCGGACAGGGGCACATGCAGATGCGGCACAGAGTCGCTCGTCTCATGGAGAGCCGGATGAAATGTCCATGGCCAACGTCGAAGTCAAGAGTGCGATGAACCTTGCGCGCCCCTGCCTTAACGGAGCCGGAGTTTAACGCCCTAAGCACTCTAGGTGCATATATCCGAGCTACCCGGGACGGACTCACCGGGGTCGCTCGCCTTTCTCAAAGGATATGTAGGTACAAATCTATATAAACTTTAGTGGATACATAGTAGTAGCCCCCGAGACTTAAAGCGGGTGGAAAAACAGATTTGAGGATTGTTTGATGACCGCAGGTTCTCAAGGAGAAGAACAATGCATTGTCCCAGGAGCTTGAGAAAGGCCGGACACAACTAAATGTTGCTGTCACCGAACTTGAAGAAATAAACAGTGCCCCAAATGTATTACGACAATGATAAGAAACTAGAAGAAGAGGTGAAGAAACAGGCCGAAGAGATAAAGAGCTTGAAGGCTCAACTCTTGGAGGCACAAGAAGAAAACCATAGGCTGAAGGGTGGCATATACGGTATGACTTGTGAACCGTCCGAATTACTGATTTAGCCATAATGCGGAATGTTATAGTTCGGTTAATACAGGTATGTTGACCCACCGCCCTGAAGAGGAAATGCCCGGTCTGCAAAGCGACATTCTGAAGGAGCTGGCAAAGCTACACGAGCATGCTCGGAAGGCTATGAAGAATATGGCCAAAGCCTTATGGCCTTCCGCCGTCCCTCCAGAAAATATGGAGGGGTTGGTTGATCTATTCAAGGGTGTCCAGCATTGTTTCGAGCTGTGGAAGACATCCGCATATCGTGAAGGCGCTCGAGAGGCATGGGCCATGATATCCAACGTATCTATATTTTTTGATTGTTCCATGATATTATATTACCCGTTTTGGATGTTTATGGGCTTTAATTTACACTTTTATATCATTTTTGGGACTAACCTACTAACCGGAGGCCCAGCCTGAATTGTTGTTTTTTTGCCTATTTCAGTGTTTCGAAGAAAAGGAATATCAAAAGGAGTCCAAACAGAATGAAACCTTCGGGAGCGATCTTTTCAGAACAAATGCAAACCAGGAGACTTGGAGTGGATGTCAAGCAACAAACGAGGCGGCCACGAGGGTGCCTGGCGCGCCCCCTGGGGGGGGGGCGCCCCCACCCTCGTGGGCCCCTCAAGCGTCAACCGACATACTTCTTCCTCCTATATATACTCCCGTACCCTGAAAACATCCAGGAGCACCATGAAAACCTAATTCCACCACCACAACCTTCTGTATCCGTGAGATCCCATCTTGGAGCCTTCGCCGGCGCTCCGCCGGTGGGGGAATCAACCACGGAGGGCCTCTACATCATCTCCAAGGCCTCTCCAATGAGTTGTGAGTAGTTTACCACAGACCTTCGGGTCCATAGTTATTAGCTAGATGGCTTCTTCTCTCTCTTTGAATCTCAATACAAAGTTCTCCTTGATCTTCTTGGAGATCTATTTGATGTAACTCTTTTTGCGGTGTGTTTGTGGAGATCCGATGGATTGTTGGTTTATGATCAAGTTTATCTATGAGAAATATTTGAATCTCCTCTGAATTATTTTATGTGTGATTAGTTATGTTTGCAAGTCTCTTCGAATTATCAGTTTGGTTTGGCCTACTAGATTGCTCTTTCTTGCAAGGGGAGAAGTGCTTAGCTTTGGGTTCAATCTTGCGTTGTCCTTTCCCAGTGACAGCAGGGGCAGCAAGGCACGTATTGTATTGTTGCCATCGAGGATAAAAAGATGGGGTTTATATCATATTGCATGAGTTTATCCCTCTACATCATGTCATCTTTCTTAATGTGTTACTCTGTTCTCCATGAACTTAATACTCTAGATGCATGCAGGAGTCGGTCGATGTGTGGAGTAATAGTAGTAGATGCGGAATTGTTTAGATCTACTTGTCACGGACGTGATGCCTATATACATGATCATGCCTAGATGTTCTCATAACTATGCACTTTTCTATCAATTGCTCGACAGTAATTTGTTCACCCACCGTAATACTTATGCTATCTTGAGAGAAGCCACTAGTGAAACCTATGGCCCTCGGGTCTATCTTTTATCATATAAGTTTTCCATCTAATTTTACTTACATCTTTTACATTCCAATTTATATCATGAAAATACCAAAACTATTTATCTTATCTTATTATCTTTATTTGATCTCACTTTCGCAAGTTTCCGTGAAGGGATTGACAACCCCTTTATCGCGTTGGTTACGAGGTTCTTGTTTGTTTGTGTAGGTGCGTGGGAATTTTGAGGAGCCTCCTACTGGATTGATACCTTGGTTCTCAAAAACTGAGGGAAATACTTACGCTACTTTACTGCATCACCCTTTCCTCTTCAAGGGAAAACCAACGCAGTGCTCAAGAGGTAGCATATACCGGTCTTGACCTGAACCATATGGCCAGAGTTGGACCGCGGGGAGCTAACGGGAAGGAAATTCCCGTAAGCCTGGTATACGACCAAGTAATGACGGCGGCGAAATTCTCGCAACAAGATTGTAAATTAAATAGTCTACTAGATGGCATAGAAAGGGAGTGAGCGTTCGATTCGATGTACCCATGCACTTTATGACCGAACTTATCTCCTGCCGAATTGTATGAAAACTTTGTCATTGCAGACCTTTGGCTTCTATCTCCGAACCAAAAAGTTGGAGTGTTTCCATATACTATGTTTGACTAAGAAACATTTAGTATTGTTGAAAACCAGGCAATCCGGCCATATTGCTCGAACAGACAAAATGTGTTCGACAGAATTATGTTATATTACTGTTTAACGTAAGAAACATCTTCCAAGAAAAATAGTTCTGTTAGGGGTTCCTTTCCTTGGGTCCGGATTGTATCTGAAGTACAGACAACCAATTTTATAATTTTGTCCGAAAACAGCCTGATGGATATGTGCCAACCAATGATTCCCTTAAGAACGCTAGCTTTCGGCTTCACCCATCTGAGGTACAGGGCCGGATAAACCGGTTGTAACAATTGCAGAGGTGCTCCCTTTACACCCTAGCCGAACAATCGGGAACTTAGGGTATAAGCATAGGAGCAAGGCAACCCAGCTTGGCAAATACTTAAGTCATAAAGGTGCATATAATGGCAGAAGCAACAGATAGTACGACAAAAAGGAGCTTATGAGCTTTTCAATAGAATGCTTCTTTTAGAAGAAGCCCCCATGTATGGTGAGGTGTATACATTTAAAGATCCATAATCCCAACAATCCGGTTTATTCGGACATACAATTTAAGGAGAGAAGGGTAAAAAAGTAAAATGGGAGAAAAAATAGAAAAAAACCTAGTTTAAAATGGGACCTAAGGAGGCCGAATTATGCGTAAAATCTTTGGAGCCGGGCGGCGTTCCAGGGGTTCGGCTCAAGGCGATTATCCTCGGCATTGCGAAGGTGATAGGCTCCTCCAGTAAGGACTTCATCTATTATGAAGGGGCCCTCCCATTTGGGTTTGAGCTTGTCCTTTTTCTTCTCAGGGAGGCGTAGAACAAATTCTACGACATTGTATCTTTTAGCCCGCACTTCTCCGCTTTGGTAACGCATGGCCTATTGTTGATAGATTGCGGAACGGGCCTTGGCAACGTCGCGCTCCTCTTCAAGTCCATCTAGGTCGTCCTGCCGATCTAGTTCAACCTCTTTCTCTTCATACATGCTCACTCTAGGTGAGTCATGAATAATATTGCAGGGCAATACAGCTTCTCTGCCATACACCATAAAGAAAGGTGTGTATCTGGTTGTTCGATTGGCGTGGTCCATAGTCCCCTGAGTACGGAATCAAGTTCCTCAACTGAGGGAGTCCTGGATTAGGGGGTCCTCGGATAGCCGGACTATATGCTTATGCCGGACTGTTGGACTATGAAGATACAAGATTGAACACTTCGTCCCGTGTCTGGGTGGGACTCTCCTTTGTGTGGAAGGCAAGCTTGGCGATTTGGATATGTAGATTTCCTTCTCTGTAACCGACTCTGTGTAACCCTAGCCCCCTCCGTTGTCTATATAAACCGGAGGGTTTAGTCCATAGGAAAAGAACAATCATAATCATAGGCTAGCTTCTAGGGTTTAGCCTCTACGATCTCGTGGTAGATCAACTCTTGTAATACTCATATCATCAAGATCAATCAAGCAGGAAGTAGGGTATTACCTCCATAGAGAGGGCCCGAACCTGGGTAAACATTGTGTCCCCCGCCTCTTGTTACCATTAGCCTTAGACGCACAGTTCGGGACCCCCTACCCGAGATCCGCCGGTTTTGACACCGACATTGGTGCTTTCATTGAGAGTTCCGTTGTATCATCACCATAAGGCCTGATGGCTCCTTCAATCATCCACAACAATGCGGTCCAGGGCGAGGTTTTCCTCCCCGGACAGATCTTCATATTCGGCGGCTTCGCACTGCGGGCCAACTCGTTTGGCCATCTAGAGCAGATCGATAGCTACACCCCTGGCCATCAGGTCAGGTTTGGAAGCTTGAACTACACTGCCGACATCCGCAGAGACTTGATCTTCGTCGGATTCGAGCCCATGATAGGTACACCCAACAGTCGCGACGAGCATGACCTAGATCGGCCGTCGGACGGTGTTCAGGAGTTCGCACCTGCAACTGCCTTGGCTCTAAATCCAGAGCAGATCGTGCCATCCGAGGACGGGTGGATGGACCCCGCCATGGAGGCCGCACACTCGGATTCGTTTCCGGCCATAGGCTCCAAACCGCGTGCATCCGTGCCCATCGAATCTGACTGGGCACCGATCATGGAGTTTAGCTCCGCGGATATCATTCAGCACTCGCCCTTGGGCGATGTGCTAAACTCATTAAAATCTCTCTCCCTGTCAGGAGACTCTGGGCCGAACTATGTCCGGCTTGAGTGGGAAGCAGACGACGAAGGAATTCGTTGCCCACCCACCACCCACTTGATAGCCACTGTCGATGACTTAACCAACATGCTTGATTTCGACTCCGAAGACATCAACGGTATGGACGACTATGCCGGAGAAGAACAGGAACCACCGCCCACAGGGCGCTGGACAGCCACCTCATCGTACGATATATATATGGTGGACACACCCAAAGGAGATAATGGCGAGGATCAAAAGGATGCAGCAGAGGATGATCCTCTTGAGAAGCACACCAAGCGCCGACGTCAGCGGCGCCGCTCTAAATCCCGCCATAGCAAAAACAGCGATACCGACACAAGAGACAATAGCACTCCCTATGATGCCGAAGACGAAAACAATCCCGCCCAACCAAGCTTTGAGCAAGCCGGACGGGTGGATGGGCAAGCTAGCCCTGATGAACAGGCAATGGATGGAGACTCAGAGGATGACAATTACATGCCCCTCTCCGAAGACGAGGCGAGCCTCGGCGACGAAGAATTTATCATGCCTGAGGATCCCGTCGAGCTGGAGCACTTCAAGCGCCGGCTTATAGCCACTACAAAGCCTGAAGAAAAAATAGCAGCAGCTTCAAGCTGATCAAGATCTGCTAACTGATAGATGGACTGAGGTCTTGGCAGCCGAGGAATACGGACTCGAGTGCCCAACCAAAAGTTACCCGAAGCGTAGGTTGTTACTCAATTCGAGGAGGAGGCACTAGAGCCTACACTACCAGCGCGGGATGCGGCTGACCGGCCACCTCGTGGCCGAGACAAAGCGGCGTATTAGCCCGAACACCAACCCGCACCCCGTCGCCAAACAAACAAAAACACGAAGGCCCGGGGCTACACGTAGGACCTGCGAGACGAGTTGGAAAATAAAGCAGGACAGTCAAGATCGATCTACGGATCACGGGGGCGCGCCCCAACGCGCGACGATGACAGCCACGCCGGATATACTAAATACAAATCCATCAGGGCCGAATACAGCAGACCAGACTCATTGGAACCGCGTCGCGACATAGCCCGACATAGAGGCGCTGCACACCCCCTATGCTTCACTGACAAAGTAATGGAGCATGAGTTCCCAGAAGGGTTTAAACCCGTGAACATCGAACCATATGATGGAACAACAGATCCCGTAGTATGGATCGAAGATTTACTTCTCCACATTCATATGGCCCACGGTGATGATCTGCATGCCATGAAGTACCTCCCACTAAAACTCAAGGGACCGGCTCGGCATTGGCTGAATAGTCTGCTGGCAAACTCCATTGGCAGTTGGGAGAACCTGGAAGACGCATTCCTAGACAACTTCCAGGGCACTTATGTGCGACCACCGGACGCTGATGACCTAAGACACATAACCGAACAGCCCGGAGAGTCAGCCAGGAAATCCTGGACTCGGTTCTTAACTAAAAAGAACCAAATTGTCGACTGTCTGGATGCCGAAGCACTAGCGGCCTTTAAGCATAACATCCGTGACGAGTGGCTTGCCCGACACCTTGGCCAAGAGAAGCCGAAATCCATGGCAGCCCTTACGCCACTCATGACCCGCTTCTGTGCGGGCGAGGACAACTGGCTAGCTCGTAGCAACATCGTCTCAAGCAAGCCTGCGACTTCTGAACCAAGAGATAACAATGGCAAGCCCATACACAGCAAACACAAGCGTCGTAATAATGGCGATAACGCCGAATTCAGCGGCTCTACTACCTGTCAAAGGAAGAAACAATTCAAAAGAAACAGTCCGGGCACGTCTAGTTTGGACCGTATACTCGATCGTCCATGCCAAATTCATGGCACCCCAGGAACACCAGCCAATCATACCAACAGATAATGATGGGTCTTCAAACAAGCCGGTAGGTCAAGTGCCGAAAACAAGGAGAAGGGGTCGCAAAGCGATGACGACGACGAGGAGCCCCGACCACCGAACACAGGAGGGTAAAAGAAGTTTCCCCCGCTAATCAAAATGGTGAACATGATAAACGCCACCCATATTCCAAGCGGCAGTGGAGGTGCACACTTAGGGATGTCGACTCAATGGAGCCAGTCGCCCCAAAATATAACCTATGGTCGTCCAGCCCGATCACCTTTGACCATACGGATCATCCGGCCAATAGAAGTCAGGGAAATTCAGCCGCACTAGTCCTTGACCCAATAATTGATGGATTCCACCTCGCACGAGTCCTTATGGACAGAGGCAGCACTCTGAACGTACCGTATCAGGACACAGTGTGCAAGATGGGTATTGATCCTTCAATGATCAAACCCACTAAAACCACCTTTAAAGGTGTTATACCAGGTGTGGAGGCCCGTTGTACAGGCTCCATCACTCCGGAGGTAGTCTTTGGACCACCGGATAACTATCGCAACGAAGAGTTAATCTTTGACATCGTCCCTTTTCGCTGCAGCTATCATGCATTGCTCGGACAAACCGTGTTTGCTCGATTCAACGCGGTGCCACATTATGCCTACCTTAAGCTCAAGATGTCCGGCCTGCGCGGCATCATAACAGTTAATGGCAGGGCGAAACGCTCCCTCCGTGCCGAAGAGTACACCGCCGCCTTAACGGTAGAAGCACAGAGTGGCATCCTTCAATCAAACCTTGAGTCGACAGCCAAGCTTTCAGACATCATCAAAGGAGTCTGAACTACTTCGCGGCAGGATAGCCCAGCTCAGCAAGAGCTCAATTAAATACTCCGGTAGTAGACGGAGGCAAAGCTAGGATAGGCCACGCTATGCGGCTTAACCGCTCCATGGCACACAAACGTTTTTGCATTTTCTTTGTAGGTCCACTTTTGTGTAGGCCATGACTGGCGACATGGCGACCAGACCCATGAACGGACGAATATACCAAGAAGGGAAACAGCTCGAACACGAAAGGGAATCCTTAGATATTCCCCTCGATGACCATCCGATTACAACCCGGATCTGCACACAGCCTCCCTCGCCTGGTGTCAGCAGGTTCCGAAGTCATATTTCTTTTTACCACATTACCTGTACTCGTAAGCATCGAAGTATTATTCAATTACAACATATGGCTTTATATGACGCTTATTTGTTTTTGTTTCTTATTGACACTCTTTGTCAAATGGCATCCGTACACTACGATATGCCTTAATATGCTAGGGGCCTCGTTGTATCCATAATACGGCAATAAAGTCCGAACACCTTCACAGTCGTTCGGCACCCCGAACTTATAGCATTATATGCATCGGCTCCGAATCATGTCTTGGGTCAATAGTTGGGTTGCTCGGCTCCTGTGCTTGCTACCCTACATTCCGCTATATCGGCTAGGGTAGTAAAGGGAGAACTACTGCGATTGCGTCCCGGTTCTTCCGGACGAGCGCCTCAGTAGAGAAAGCCGAAAACTAACTATCATGATACGGCAAGAGCTGGCCTGTTCGAGAGGTTACAAAATCTTTAAGGATTTCTTCCGCACTATGCGATAACTAATGCAGCGTGCGATGGATCGGCTTTCTCTCCTGATCAGGTGCTTATCGAGCCCCTAGTGCGGTCTTCCGAACACCAGGGGCTACGCCTACCTTTCTTTTGTCAAACTCCTATGGCTAAGTGAGGGTGATAAACCTTTATAGTCCGATTGCCTGGTTCGTTGCGCTGAACACCTCCTTCAAGACCCAAAACTGGGGTAAAGAGTGCTTAGGTTTATCCCGAACACCCCCGTATTTTCAACGTGGGGGCAAAAGCCGACGACTGGCCAACTCTCAGGATTAATATATAAAACGGCCGCACGGGAGGTAAAATTTTCAAATAACAGGCATTATATCATTTAAATGACCTTGTTCAACACTACATGGGATAGCATGAACATATTCAGGGGAATATAATATCCTTGGCACATTGCTCCGCTACAAGGCGGGATCCTTTCAGGACACTATTATAATATAACTCTAGCTTGCGGTGCTCCTTCCCCTCTGGCAGTCCTTCGGTCATCAGCTTTTCAGCATCCATCTTCGCCCAGTGCACCTTCGCGCGGGCGAAGGCCCTCCATACAGACCGACCGCTTGATGACTTCATGTCCAGGGCAGGCACTCACAAGCCGCTTCACGAGCCCGAAGTAGTTGCTGGGAATCGGCTCGGCAGGCCATAGCTGGATAATTAAATCCTTCATGGCTAGTTCGTCCGCCTTATGCAGTTCGATCAGCTGGTTCAGTTGATCGGCAAAGGGCACTGGATACTCTGTCGCCAGATACTGCGACCAGAAGAGCTTCTCCCCAGTGCTCCTTTCTTAGGCTCGATAGAATTGTGCGGCATCAGATACGCTGCGTGACAGCTCCGCAAATACCCCTGGAGAAATCCGAATTCAAATTAGTAACGTGATTTTATCCCTTCAAATATATGCTTTGCATAGAAAAATCCTTACCCTCCGCGATCTTCCACGCCTCCTGGATTTCCTGCAGGGTGCCTTGGGCTTCCCCCCGGGCATCACGTGCGGCTTGACGAGCCTTGGTGAGTTTGGATTCTTTCTTCGCTAAACTCTGCTCCAAGGTCTCGCATTTCTTCATGGCCTCTTGGAGCTCTTTCTCAGCTTCAATAACCCTGGCCTCATGCTTTTCACAAAGAGCCTGCTCTGTGGCTACCTTCTTCTCGGCCTCGGCCACTGCCTTCTTAAGAGCCTCGACTTCGGCCATCGCCCCTAGAGCACATCATGAAAACATTTTCATCATACTCAATTATTCATTCGCGCTGAACGCGAACAAGGTTTTTTGCATACCTTGGTTATCCTCCAACTGCTTTTTCAATTGGCCAAGTTCTTCTTCAGCCCGCTCCAGACTCCGCTTCAGTCCGGAGACTTCCGCAGTATGAGAGGCGGCAGTCGCTACAGATGCCTGCTTATAAAAAAAGAGGGGGAGGTGCCATAAGGTGAGTCTCCTACGAACATGTATTTCATCCTCTGTCCGGTTCTTTCTTTGAACACCAAATAGTGTATCAGGGGCTACTACCTATACTACAACACTCTTTGAGACCTCACAAACATAGTTATAAGGCCGATGCAAGCTTCATTCAGCCGCTCTCAGCGGACTGAATCTTCTCAATCACCGCACCCATAAGGGCACGGTGTTCTTCAACGATGGAGGCGCTTTTCAGTGCCGCTGATAAGGTATCTGACACCTCTAGTTGGGTAGAGGTTGCCGGTGGAACAGGCGCAACCCCTCCTGTCGAGGGAGGCTGCATGCCTGATTCCGGAGTCGTATCGGTCTTCGGAATTGTGTCCGGCTGCGGGCCGAATTCGAGATAGCCCCCGCCGTCGGTGTCCATGGGAGCCTTTTCTCCCGTGTATCCGGCCACCGAAATTTGACCCCCTAGCACAGCCTTGATGGTCTTTTCACCCCCTCCTTGGCCTGGGTCCCTCTGGGACAATGCCTCAGTGTCGTTCACATGTTTTGGGGAGGGGGCCTTCGGGGGTGTCCCGCTGTCCATAGCATCCGAGCCCAGTAAATCCTCCGATGAGGATTGTTCGGCGCGGGACCTTGCCGAACTGCAAAAAAAGTGTGGCTCAATGATTAAACGTTATACAATAGTGAGTCTGGATGCGCAAACGTGTCCGGATTTTAACTCACGATTTCACCAGGGGCCGGACCCTGGGATCCCACTCCGGGCTGCTGTCGGCAGTGGTGGCGGATTCCTCCGGAAGGGGAGTTTTCCCCTTCTTAGGCGACTCAGCCTCCAAGTGTGTGGAGGCCATCCTTTTCTTTCTTCCCCTGGCTGGGGGGGGGGTGGTTTCCCTCCTCTTCCTCGTCCTCCTTGGAGGAAGAGCAGGCCTCGGAGTCTTCAGATACAGTGTCCGAAGTGCCTCGGCGACGACGGCCGCCCCTAGTCTCTTTACCTCTTTCTCGGTTTTCTTCTTCGGTGCCTTGTAAGGCGCCGTGCCCAGCATCATCGTCATAAGTGGGCCAGCTGGTTCTTCTGGCAGCGGGGCCGGGCAGTAGATCTGCCCTGCCTTCTTCGTCCAGCCCTAGGAGAGATGTGGAAAAATACATTGAGCGTTTCCCTTGGATTATACAGATAAAGCGTGTGACTTGCCAACATACGGAGACTTACCGAATTGGCAGGTCGGGACAGTTGATACCCGCGGTCCTCGGCTGAGTCCGACCATGATTTGCTGGACTTAAAAAGCACTTTCCAGATGTCTTCGTGCGATGAGTCCTGTGTTGGCCGGGCCGTACTCCCATAAATGGCAAGCCCTGTGTTGGCAAGGGAGAATCTGGCGAACTAACATCACCTGGACTACATTGACAAGTTTGATATTCTTGTCTTCCATACCCTTGACGCGCGTTTGGAGCACCAACAACTCGTCGGACAAAGACTACCGTGGAGCTCCGGATCAGAATTCGGGAGCTGCGGCCCATTTTTTGCTGCGTGGCTCATTGACATAGAACCACTATTGTTGCCACCCTTTGACGGAATCATTGAAGGTACCTGATGGCCATGTGATGTTGGGCATCTTGCTCACCATGGCTCCTCCGCACTCAGCGTGCTCACCGCTCACTACCTTGGGCTTCACATTGAAAATCTTCAGCCATAAGCCAAAGTGTGGCGAGATGCGGAGAAAGGCCTCGCACACGACGACGAATGTCGAGATGTTGAGGAAGGAATTGGGGGATAGATCATGAAAATCGATCCCGTAGTAATACATAATGCTGTGAACGAATGGCTGGAGGGGAAACCCTAGACCACGGACAAAGTGAGGGAGGAATACAACCCTCTTGTGGGGTTCCGGAGTAGGGACGATCTGTCCCGCCGTCGGGAGACGATGGCTGATTTTCTTGGCCAGATACCCGGCCTCTCAAAGTTTCTTGATATCCTTCTCCCGGATGGTAGAGGCCATCCACTTGCCTCCTGCTCCAGATCCAGACATTTTTGGAGGGCCTTGGTGGGCGGAGAAGGCAAACGCTTAGGCACTGGAGCTCGAGCGAGAGAGAATGGATGAGCAGAGGAAGGAGAAGGCGTGGGTGGAAAAGGAGAGTCCTTATCTCCTTATAAAGGCAGCAGGGATCCTGCGCCTCCCCACTTGCCCTGGAAACTCGCTCATCCCCCAAGAACCGTGATTAATGGCGCGGTTGGGTTACCCACACCTGTATTGATGAGAATCCCGTGATAAGGGGACACGATCTCTGCTTCGACAAGACGTGCCTATGAAATCGCCTCACCAGATGTGCAGTATCAGGTTGATAAAAACGGTTTGAATAATGAACGGGCCGCGGCGTGATGTCACGCTATGGAAAGTTGTCAACAGATTAGACTTGTGGAATATTGTGCTCTCTACGGTGGTATGTGGAATTTGTTTTACAGAGTCAGACACGATCCTTGTGTTCAAGATCTTCTTTGGAGTATTCGGAGAAGGAACCCGCCTTGCAATACTGAAGACAATCTACGCGCCAGACTCATCGTCATTGAAGCCTGGTTCAGGGGCTACTGAGGGAGTCCTGGATTAGGGGGCCTCGTACAGCCGGACTATATGTTTATGCCGGACTATTGGACTATGAAGATACAAGATTGAAGACTTCGTCCCATGTCCGGGTGGGACTCTCCTTTGCCTGGAAGGCAAGCTTGGCAATTAGGATATGTAGATTTCCTTCTTTGTAACCGACTCTGTGTAACCCTAGCCCCCTCCGGTGTCTATAAACCGGAGGGTTTAGTCCGTAGGACAAGAACAATCATAATCATAGTCTAGCTTCTAGGGTTTAGCCTCTACGATCTCGTGGTAGATCAACTCTTGTAATACTCATACCATCAAGATCAATCAAGCAGGAAGTAGGGTATTACCTCCATAGAGAGGGCGCGAACCTGGGTAAACATTGTATCCCCCGCCTCCTGTTACCATTAACCTTTGACGCACAGTTCGGGACCCCCCTACCCGAGATCCGCCGGTTTTGACACCGACATCAATCCAGTGCTTATCTGATTCTCGTAAAGAGAGCACCAGTCTGGGCTTAATGCCACTCATGATCAGACCATTGGCCCGTTAAACTTGGCCATTTGTTTAAGGGTGGTATACAGATGTGTAGTCGAGTTTAATGCCCAACTTAGCGCACCAAGTTTTCACCTCATCAGCTATGAAGTATGACCCATTATCAGTGATGATACTGTGCGTGACACCATAACTGTGGACCACACTGGATATAAAGTTAATCACTGGTCCAGCCTCAGCTGTTTTTACTGGTTTGGCCTCTATCCATTTAGTGAATTTGTCCACCATGAGCAGCAAGTATTTCTTTTGGTGGCTTCCCCCATTAAGGGGTCCAACCATGTCAAGCCCTCAGACCGCAAAAGGCCAAGTAATGGGGATTGTTCTTAATGCGGTGGGAGGCATGTGGCTTTGATTGGTGAAAAGCTGAAAACCCACGCAGCGTTGGACGAGGTCTTGAGAATCGGCTCGAGCCGTAGGCCAGAAAAGCATGTCTGGAACGCCTTGCTTACAAGGGAGCGGGCTGCGGCATGATGACCGCCGAGACCGGCATGTATTTCTGCCAAGAGTTTCCTTCCCTCTTCTTCGGAGATACACCTTTAAAGGACTCCGGTAGTACTTCTTTTATATAGTTCACCCTCATGCACTTTAAAGGCTTTGGAGCGCCGAACTATGCATAGCTTCTCGTTTTGATTGTCGGGGAGCTCTTGCCTATTAAGGTAGGCCAAGAATGGTTCGGTCCAGGGAGCGATAACTGCCATGATCTCATGAGCAGAGGGTGTTATCTTGGTATCCGGACTCCCGATGTTGCTTGTGTTGTGTTCGGTGGTTGGGCGTGTGATCAGGTCCATATTGCTTTCGCCGCTCTCACCCTGCCACACCACATATGGCTTAAAGAGCCGCTCCACGAAGGTGTTGGGTGGCACGGGGTCGCATTTAGCGCCCATACGAGCGAGGATGTCGGCTGCCTGATTAATTTCCCGGGCGACATGATGGAACTCGAGTCCGTCGAACCAAGCTAACAGTTTTAATATGGCATTTTAGTGTACCACCATTTTTGGGTCCTTTGCATCAAATTCTCTATTGACCTGGGAAATTGCGAGGTTCGAATCACTACGCACCTCCAAGCGTTGTATGCCCATGGAGACTGCCATGCGAAGACCGTGTAGTAGCGCCTCGTATTCGACTACATTATTAGAGTCCGTATACATAATTTGTAATATGTAGCGGAGTGTGTCCCTAGTGGGGGATGTGAGGATTACACAAGCCCCTAGTCCGGCCAGCATTTTGGAGCCATCAAAGTACATGCTCCAATTAGAGTATGAGCTGTACTCTTTAGGGAGTTTGGCTTCCGTCCATTCGGCTATAAAGTCGGCCAATACATGGGATTTAATAGCCCAGCGTGGCTTGTATATGATTTCGAACGGTAGTAGCTCGATGGCCCATTTGGCTATGCGGCCAGTGGCATCCCTTTTATTAATAATGTCATTCAGTGGCACTTCGGATGCCACTATGACCGAACACTCTTGGAAGTAGTGCCGAAGTTTGCGGCATGCCATGAAGACTGTGTAGGCTATCTTCTGATAGTGCGAGTATCGGGATTTGCAAGGTGTAAGGACCTCCGATACATAGTAAACTAGCTTTTGGGTGGGGAATTTATGTCCCTCTTCCCCTCGCTCGACGACGAGGATGGCACTGACTACTTGGTTAGTTGCCGAAATTAATAACATAGGCTCTCCAACGCCAGGTGCAGCCAAGATTGGCTTGCTTGCGAGAAGGGCCTTGATTTCTTCCAATCTGGCTATGGCTGTGTCCCTCCATTTGAAGTTATCAGTGCGGCGCAGTAGCTTGTATAATGGCAATGCTTTTTCTCCTAATTTGTAGATGAATCGCCTTAAAGTCGCGACGCACACAGCTAATTTCTGGACCTGCTTTAGGTCTGTTGGTATGGCCAATTGTGCCAGAGCTCAGATTTTGGCTGGGTTTGCCTCGATTCCTCTACGGGAAATAATGAACCCCAACAACTTTCTGGCTGGAACTCCGAAGACACATTTTCCGGATTAAGCGAGATGTCGTATGTTTGGAGATTGTCGAAGGTGAGGCGGAGGTCATCCACCAGTGACTCAACGTGTTTTGTCTTGATGACCACGTCATCCACGTATGCTTCGACTGTTTTGCCTATTTGCTTTTCCAGGCATGTTTGAGTCATGCGCTAGTAGGTAGCCCCGACGTTTTGAGTCCGAAGGCCATATTATTGAAGCAGAAGGGACCGTAAGGGGTGATGAACGCGGTTGCAGCCTGGTCCGATTCCTTCATTTTAATCTGATGGTATCTAGAATAGGCGTCGAGGAAACACAAAGAATCGTGTCCTGCAGTTGCTTCAATGATTTGGTCGATGCGGGGCAATGGGAAGGGATCCTTAGGGCAAGCCTTGTTGAGGTCCTTGAAGTCGACACACAGGCGCCACGATTTGTCCTTTTTAGGTACCATGACCAGGTTGGCTAACCAATCCGGATGTTTGATTTCCCTAATAAACCTAGCCTCTAATAACTTGGCTAGCTCTTCTCCCATGTCCTGACGCTTGGGTTCAGAGAATCTCCGTAGTGTCTGCTTTACAGGTTTGAATCATTTCATTATGTTGAGACTGTGTTCGGCCAGTCTTCGAGGGATGCGAGGCATGTTTGAAGGGTACCAGGCGAAAATATGCCAATTCTCATGCAGGAAGGCGCGTAGGGCAGCGTCCACTGCTGGATCCAGCTGTGCTCTGATAGACGTTGTTTTATTAGGGTTCATCGGTTGCACTTGGAATTTTACTATTTCTTCTGCTGGCTTGAAAGAGGTGGACTTGGATCTTTTATCAAGGATCACATCGCCCCTATCCACCGTAGCTCGTAAGGTGGTTAATTCTTCTGCTGCTAGGGCTTCAGATAGTGTCTCAAGGGCCAAGGATGTTGTTTTGTTTTCGGCACGAAGGGCTTTGTCCGGGTCGCTCGAGATTGTGATGATTCCATTGGGGCCGGGCATTTTGAGCTTCATGTACCCATAATGGGGTATAGCTTGAAAGCGTGAGAAAGCGTCCCAGCCGAGGATAGCATGATACCCATTGTTAAAGGGGACCACATGGAAGAGCAATTCTTCGGGTCTATAGTTCTCTGGTGTACCGATCACCACATCCAGTTTGATTTTTCCAGAGCAGTGCCCTTCTCGACTAGGGATAATACCTCGAAAGGTGGTGTTGCTTTGCTCGATGCGTGACCTATCCATCTGCATCTTGTCGAGTGTGTCCTCGTAGATGAGGTTAAGTCCACTACCGCCGTCCATGAGTACTTTAGTAAGCCGGAAAACATCAACGATGGGGTTTAGTACCAAGGCGGCAGGTGCTCGGACAGACCGAGCCTTTGGTTCGTCTTCGTCCGTAAAGGTTATCGCCGTGTCATTCCATGGGCTCAGTGCGGTAACTTGATGGACTTCGGCGAGGTCGCGGAGCGCCTATTTGCGCTAGTTGTTGGAAGAGAGAGTCTCGAAGATTGTTAGGACATTAAATTTGTCCTTCTCCGGTGGGTATCCTTCTGGAGCTGTGGTGAGGATGGCCTCTCCACTTTTTGCTACTTGCCGGAGTACCCAGCATGCCCGGAGGCTATGAGTTGGGACTGTGTGCGGAGTGGTATAGATCGGGCAGAGTTTGTCCAATAGTTCATCAAGAACGGACCTGTGTCCCGTGAAGGGCTTGTTCTTCCTCCCCATACTCCGGTGATCGGGTGATTCGCCGGGGTATAGTCTTTTAGTCTGGGCCGCACACTGCGTCAAGGTGGCGGGCTCCAATTGAGTTTTCTGGGCCCTCATATGCTTTCCATCGCACATTACTTTTGTACTATGTGCGACAACTCCGTGAAACTCTGTATGTGGCGACGGCCGAGGGCATTCAATATCCCTTCGTCTGTACAATTATGGTGGAAGACCGAAACTACGTCGTCGTCCGGGCAGTCCTTGATCCTGTTTTTAATAAGCAGGAATTTGGCCCAAAATTGGTGGAACGTTTCCTGGGGCTGTTGCCGCACATACATCAGGTCGTATATATCTGGAGGACCAGAGTTGCTTGGAGAGTATAGATTGTGGTGGGTGGGTGTACTAAATTTTGTATCATGTCCCACGTCCGTGTTCAGAGCCGGTATGGCTTCCAAAGTAACTGGTTCGGGTCCGGTTAAGCGCAAAGGCTCTTGCAATCCTACACCCGATCCAGAGTCCGGCGGGAGTAAAGTCCCTTCCGAAGGGGAAGTATCCGGCTCAGGGGGTTCGGGGACCTTAACATACTTGGTCCTCAGCTCCGGGGGGCCTGCCTTAACATACTTGGACCTTAACATACTTGGTCCTCAGCTTCGGGGCAACCTTATGGTAAAACCGCCGAACCGGAGGGTTTGCCCCGAAGCCAGGCACCCTCCGGAAGTGATATTGTCGTTGATGACTAGGTGAGCCATGGATCGCTTTTTTCCGACAGCACAGCGGAGCTCTCAATGAGAGCACCAATGTCGGAGTCAAAACCGGCAGATCTCGAGTAGGGGGCCCAAGCTGTACGCCTAGAGAGTGGTAACTGGGAGTCAGGGGACATGATGTTTACCCAGGTTCGGGCCCTCTTAATGGAGGTAAAACCCTACTCCTTCTTTATTATATTCAATGAGTATGAAGATTACAAGAGTTGATCTACCTCGAGATAGTAATGGCTAACCCTAGATGTCTAGCCTATGAGAATTCTGATGATGATGGTAAGTTGCCCTCCACAGACTAACCCCTCCAGTTTATATACACACCAGAGGGGGTCTAGGGTCTGTACAAGGTCGGTTTATCAGGGAAGAAAACCTCCGGACTCTATTCTTGCCGTCCACGTATTGAAAAGTCCCATCCGGACACGGTAGATGATCTTCAGCTTGATCCTGTACGGCCCATGCAACACGGCCCATACTCCTAGGTCGGACATCTGAGGACCCCAGAATCCAAGACTCCCTCACTCACTTAAGAACTAAACATGGTTGTGTGTTTCAGGTTAAGCTGTTCAATATGGACAATCACTCCCATTTCGGTTGCTCTAATTGGGACGCTCTATGGAAGGAATATGATTTGATGAGGCTATGCAAATAACATTTGATATTCGTCCCGAAGATGATGATGATGATGATAATATCGATATCTGGGTGGATGTGGATATGCCTCCAGTTTTGCCTAAATGTGATTTTGTCAAACTAATTTGTTAAGTTAAGTAATTTATATTGTTGATTTAAAAATATTTGGTGTTCATCGGTACTAAACATCTTTATTTATAATAGTTAGCTTATTTCTTATCTTCCAAAAATACTCGAAAGGCTGTAGACAGGACATACTACAGCTATGACTCCGAGCTTAATTGTGAGGAGAAAGGTCATCTTGTCTCATTCATAGATGATGTTGAGGCCTTTAAAACCAATGATTCTATCCTCCCATTTTGTTCTGGATACGTGCCACTAGTCCATAAATTGCATGATGGTAACTTCATTGCCAAAAGGTTGGTAAGATTTTGTTAATGATGTAACTTTATTGCATACATTCTTCTTAAGTATATAAACTACATCGCTAACTATATATGTTACTATTATGTTTTTCAACAGAGGCTCCCGAAGGAGGTTGTGCCTTACATGCTGTTTACCGAAGGTTATATGCATATTGTTAGCTTACGACCAACTCCTTCGAAGGCTTACTATACTACATACTCGATTTCTTCAAATGATGGAAGGCTGAAAATCAAAGAATGGGGCAAAGTGATGAATGCGCACACGCAATTAATTGGAGACAACATGAATGTGCGCAAGCCACAAGTTGGAGATAGGTTTATCTCCATTCTCCATTATGGTGATGGACCGATTTATCTCTTTTATGGTATTTTACCTAGGAGAGAGGAGTAGGTCCTAGGTATTAAGAACAATTAGTTAGTGTTGATTATGACTATGATGATGATGATGATGAAAAATTAGTTAGTGTTGATTATGACTGTGATGATGACGAGAAAGTAGTTATCATGGTCGAAAATGATGATGAGGAGGAGTTGTTATATGACAATGATGTATTACGATGATAAGTTGTTAATGATATTATGATGATGATGATTATGATGAGTTATTATATCATTGGGTGAAAGAACCACGGATTAGTTTCAAGTGGATGGATCCAAAGTGACAAAGTCATGCTAATCCATGACTTGCTCACTTTGGATCCATCCACTTGAAACTAATCAACGGTTCTTTCACCAAATGATGTAATAACCCACTATGATGTAAAAACAATATCTAAATTGCTAATGTATGAAAACTTGTATAATGGTGTATGAATATGACATAAAACAAAAAGGAAATAGAATACTTAATAATAGTAGTAGCACGGGTAGAGAGGCGCGCTGCTACTAACTACCAGTAGCGCGTTCTCCCAAAAGCGCTACTGCTAAGTTGATATATCAGTAGAGCGGTCAGACACGCGCTACTGCTACCCTTTAGTTGTAGCGCCGTATCAGTAGCGTAGTACCCTGCGCTACTGCTATACCTAAAACCGGCACTACTACTAGGCTTTTCCCTAGTAGCGTGTGCTCCAGCAGCTGCAAATGGTAGAACTTGGCATTCATGCGACACGCCGGAGATATCTGGATTTTTGGCAAGAACCGCCGGAAGACCCAGTCACCGAAGGTAAAAGATCGATTAGAGTGCTTGCAGTCCAAGAAATCATTCATCCGCTGTTGAGCTCGGTGCAGATGTTGTCGGAGCAGCATGGTCTCTAGGCAATGATCCTAAACTCGTACTTGTAAATCTAGTACCACTGCCACTGATTCCGTGGAGATGCCTAAGTGGTGCGGCCGGTGACCATATAGCACGAGAAACGGTGTCGTCTTGATAGCCAAGTAGTATGATGTATTGTAGCAGAACTCAACTAGATGAATCCATTAACTTCACTTGCTCGGGTACGAACTGATGAAACATCTAATGTAGGTCTCCAAAATTGATTGACGTGTGGCCTGGTCGAAGCCCTAGCTGGTGGTCCCTGATTGGCCCAACAGGCCGCCATAGAAGACGTGGAACATGTCGTCTTTGCCTGCATACGCGACCACGAAGTCGCAGCTAACATTGAGGGAGTGGATCATGTTTCCGTTGGGATAATGTGAGGCAATGGCATGGAAGAACTTCATGTTTTCGTTTCCCTCGCGGATGGACTTCAGTTTTCCTCTTTGTTTTCACCTCACCATGGCTTGCTTGAAGGAGAGAGCCAACGTCTCCCAAGCCTTGCGGCGCAAGGCAATTTCATCACCTGAAAGAGGATGGGGTTCGTTGGTAATTTGAAATTGAAATGGTTTCGGTGTCTAAAATCTAGCTAAATTTACTGATTTTGTGGAAGGTGCTCGCCTATGTCGAATTTGGGCGCCTAGTCGGTTTCTTAATCTAATTACATCATCTAATTGCAACTATAATCTGATCCGATCTAATTTCTTTGTAGAATCCACATCCACACGACAACACAACACATCAATTACATTTCTTCATCGGTATCAACTTTAGTAAAATTGGATGATGATGATGATGATGATGATGCATGTACCTCATTCTTGTAAAGCAACATTACTGAGACAACTAGAAACAAAGACTAGAAGTTCATGAGCTGGATAGTTTGATCAAGTAAAACATACAAGTTTACTATACGTTACATGAGACCTGTAATACATTTAGTTCAATTGTAATCCATATACATGAACACATCTGTTTACATGTATAAATAATTTACAACATGAACTAGATTACACAAGTATTGAAATAAAATTAGATGGGCACTCCTCGTCGTTTCCTCCCGGGATGTAAAGCACTACCTTCACTTGTGTCCTCAGCATGACTTGTAACAAAGCGGGCAAATGTGTTGCGAGGGGGTATCCTTGATTCCCATGAAATTAGAATGAAATCTTTTTTGGGCCTAATGCTAGGATCAGCTAGAAGTTCCCCCAATGTCACACTTGGTGATTCCTCCTTGATTGAAGCATTAATTGTATAACGTCTCATGCTAAGTGGGTGCAAAGCAAAGTCCGTTATGTCCACTGGGTGGCCTTGTTCTAGAAGCGTGCTTGGGTGCACGCCATATATGGAGATGTTTCTTTTAACATATCTTATTCCCCTGTCCAATATGCAACGCCAGAACAGAACATCGAGGTTCCTTCTCAAGACATCTGCGTACATATTTGTTGCGACAAGTGCGCCTTGCATAGTGTGCAACTCCTTGGCAAACCCATCTGCTATTTTTACTAGTTGTGGATATTCTGTGGGATCTATGTTCCTGAATGCCAGTGTCTTGAAAAGATATCTCAACTCATCATAAGACAAAACACTTAGAAAAATAGGTTGCACTGATCCAAACCGGGCTAATCTTGTAAGTTTACTTATGATGATGATTCTGCTTCCTCTGCTGACTCTTATGAGAAAGGAGTGAAACCTTTTCCATTCATCGTCATCCACATCAGAAGCAAACTCAATAACTACCAACATCATCCCAAACATGCTCCTTCCGTGGTCAAGTATCGTCATGAGGTTGTTTCCATTCAAGTGCAAAATAGAGGAGAAGCGTGAGCGAACCCTCTCGTTGCCACACACATGAGCAACCAATGTTTTCTTCCCAACTCCAACACCACCTATGACTGGAAGAACTGCTAGTGCATGATCACCAGGAGGGTTGTTGTGCTCCAACAAGAAGGTCAAGAGCTTTTGCTTTTCGGCGTGTCGGCCGAACATGAAGTTGGTGGTGTAAAGATAAACATCGTATAGCCTACGAGACATGCGCTCACATCCAGTCAGAAGCACAACAAATTCTGCCATGTGAGCAACAACAATTTCTAAGCTTTCCAAGGCACCATCTGACTCGAGGCGCATGGCCTTGTCATCATTTTCTCTATATGTTCGAGAACGCTTGAAAGGAATAGCTAAATACAAGCTGCTACTAGATGAGTCGTTGACGCTAACCTTGTCAAAGCCTACACTGTCTTGAAAGGATTTGTACCTCAAGGTGTCCAGCACGCGGTATCCTTTGTACATGGCCTCTGAGAGCATCTTGAGTTGCAATAACATCCCAGAGTTGGTTATGTACCGCCCATCCGCCTCCTCCATGACGATGCTGACTCTCATCAGGAGGTGCTGCAATCTCTCCCTCACCTTCTCCTCGGATTCGGCATGGTTCAAGGAGGATTGGTACTTGTTCTTCAGGAAGGAGATGAAACGGCTCACTAGTTCAGCAGTGACTACAGATATGGCAGCTTCCATAGCAAGCAGGAAGACGATCAATGAGGAAAGCAGCTGGTTGATGGCTATGGAGTCTGGACAAGTTAACAAGCCTCTGCCAAGTCTTGGAGAGTTTCGTCACACAATAGAGAAGTCTCCAAACAATTGGCTGTGACGAGTTCGAGGGTGGGTGATACACGGCTGCTAACATGTGTCCTTATAAACTACATGTCGTTGTATTGTATAATGGTCTAGTACCCCATGGAGTACAAAAGTTGCTCTACTAGTAAAAACATATGAGAATGACAAGCCAACTGCCCAAGTGACACGAAAAACATTGGCTTGTGTTTTTAGTATTCACAGTAGGTAGGTCCAAATTAATATTGTTCCATACCAACTTGTAAATTTTAATTATCATTTTATATGTGTGCTCTACTCTAGAAAAGTTTGATGGTCGAAATTGTTTGGATCGAATTCCGATCTTGGAAGCAAAATAGGATTTCATTGTGTATTACAAGTTTACAACACTTGAACAACAAGAAACCATAATAGCTGGATCGACTTCTTAGCTTAATTAGTTCTCCATGTTCATGCTTAATCTCTCCACCATAAGAACGCCAAGAGCGTTAAGAGCTCCCGCAGGTCGGTCTTGAGCAGCGAGTTGGACGGCTCCCTCCCTGTGTAACTTGACAGTCGGGACAATCGCCATGGTCTACTGCAAAGAATTCGTTTTTCATCTGCGCCTCGAGTTGTCAAGTATAGTGTTCCCTCTATTCCTAAATATAAGATGTTTTTGCAGTTTAAGAAACAGAGGATAATACACTATTCACTAGTTATTCACTTGAACGAGCAAAGTATTTAGATACTTCCACTTTCTCTCTCCGCCTTGTCTGATTGGAGTCAAAATACTATTGAAAGGTTGCTTGATATGTGAAAATATTCTGAGTACTTCCGAGCGAAAAATTGTTGATGCAGATCCAATCTAGTGGCCGGCTGCAAGTGGACTTTACAATGTTTCAGGTAATTCAGAACCTATTGATTTGGATCGATGCTGTATGTTTGCAAAAGAGATGAAAAAGAGTGCCTGAAGTTCGACTGCAGGCAAATTAATTCAAACACACTCAGATCATGCCCTTGTGCCCAGATAGCTTCACTTTAATTAAACTTTACCACCTGTTTTCAGCAACCGGAGGTTGGTGAAGACTACACACTGACCACTGATCTCATTCAGTTTTGGCTATTGTCATTGAAAAAAAGGAGAAGGGCGCACCGTTGTAGAGCTCGCCGGTGTCAGGCCTGCATATTCAGTTTCAGTGTCATTCTTCGTCAGTTAACATGCGGCTGATGTTCAAGATGTTCCGGAGATCTGACGGCTCGCGTGGCTCGCCTACTTCGCCGAAGCATTATTTACTTTTACAATAAAAGTTCATTGCCGCCCTGTATCGTTTCACCGTTGCCGGCAGAGCATATAAGCATGCCACTCTATTGGTTCAAAATATATATATATAAGCATGCCACTCTATCTGTAAGGAGGATCGAATATCCAGAGATTCTCTACCTAACACAAACATATATCTTACTCCTTCCGTTCCTAAATAAATGTCTTTAATACATTTCAATATAAACTACATATGGATGTATATAGATGTATTTTAGAATGTAGATTTACTTATTTTTCTCCGTGTGTAGTCCATATTGAAATCTCTAACAAGAATATATTTAGGAACGGAGGGAGTAGTAATACAAACCCTAGAGGGGGGGCTACTTTCCCCTTTCTTCCTGTGAGATCCGTGTTGATCTACATCGTAATTCCTTCTCGATTCCAACTAGGGTGTGGCAATTGGTATCATGAGCAAAAATTTCCCCCTGGCAGCGTGAATCAATTGGTGAAGCAACAGTGACCTCCCTCATTTCCCTCCCCTTTTCCAGCAGCAGCAGCAGTGGGGGCGTTGGCGGCAGTGTTTGGGACGGAGCAGGCGGCGGCGACTCAAGAGGCGCTTGTGGCGGTAGATATATTCGACGGCAATTCATTCAAAAAATTATATTCGACGGCAACTCGCTAAGTTGTTTGAGCACCTTGCTTTTTTTTCGAACCAGGCTTTTCCCCTTTCCATTACTTTCATAACGGAAATACATTGTCTCAGGAAACTGAAACTAGAGGGGCTAGGGAAAGAAGAAAAGCGAGTTCGGGGCAATAGCAGGAAACCCACTATCTGCGCCTGTCATCAGGAACATCAGATCATGGGGCGAAAACCTGCTATCACCCAAAACTGCCTACAGAAACTAGAGAAGTATCGCACATATTACAGCCGCACATCACCAGGACGAGGCCAAAAAAGTACCCCCAGATTTGCCAAAATGAACTACAACATCCTATGCCAGTAGAGAACCAGCAGTGCGTCCTCCGCAGACGAAGCCGATTCCAGAGTGTCACCCATCTTCACTTTCAGTCGCGCCCTTCCGTGTTTGTCGCCGGAGGAGGTCCACACAGCAGCATCATCTGAGTGGTATTCGCTTTCAGCATCTCCGCTCCCTTCACCATCTCTTCCATCCCAGGTTTCTGAAGACCTGCCCAATACATTAGAAAGGCGCAAGCTGTGAACACGATCTCAAAAGGAGAATTAATCCATTTGTGTTCAAAAGTAGCTCTGTTCCGGGCTAGCCAAATGGCCCAGCATATGGCTGCCAAGCCCACAGTATAAATTTTATCAAAGCCAGGCAGGAAGCTGTACATCCAAGTGTAATACTGCCAGATGGAATTAGGACAGCAATCCGTCCCAAGAAGAGCCCCTACAGTTCTCCAAACTACTCTAGACACCAGACACAGGAACAACAAGTGCGGGGTTGTTTCCAATTGGTTGCAAAAGGAGCAACAGGGGTTTCCGGGCCAAGCTCTTTTTTTCATATTATCTCTAGTCAAAATGGCATTATGCCCCACTTGCCATAAGAAGATTTGTATTTTCAAGGGGAGCTTAGCATCCCAAATCCAATTGAAATTGGAACCAGCAACATCCTTTTCTAACCATCTATACATTGACTTGGTTGAATATAAACCAGTCTTATCAAACTTCCAGTAAACTTCATCAGGTAAATCATTTTGTTTGAGAGCCAGTACCTCCCTTTTCATTTCATCCCATTGGCTCCTCATCTCAGGAGACATCCTCCTCCTAAAGGAGGTGATATGATTTAGATCTTCTATTTTATCAACAGTACAGTTTTGCTCAACACAAATCTCAAAAAGCACTGGAAACTTTTCTTTAAATGGAATCCTTCCTTCCAATTCATCGAACCATAATCTGGCTACATCCCCTTTATTCAGTTTGACACCTCCGCCCTTCATATATAAATTTTTCACTCTCAAGAGGGATTTCCAACACTGGGAATCATTGTTCTTTACCTCCACCATGGCCACCGAGGATTTTTTGAGGTACTTAGCCTTAACTATATCCTGCCAGAGGCCCTTATTTTTATCTAACTTCCACCACCATTTCACCAGCAAGCTAATATTTTGTTTTCTCAGCTCCTTAACCCCTAGGCCTCCTTTCTTTTTGGACCGACAAACGCGGTCCCATTTGACCATATGGTATCCTTTTTTCTTTCCCTTCCTATGCCAGAAGAATTTCCTTCTTGGCTTGTCCCACCTTTCTAGAGTAGTCTTGTTTAAAAGGAACATGGACATGTAAAACGTTGGTATGTGGGACAGTACTGCATTTACTTTAATAAGCCTCCGTCCCATAGACAGAACTTCACTAATCCAGTTCTCACCATGCATGGTGAATTTGTCCTCCACAAAACTCCAATCCCCACACTTCAAACCGGCATAACTGACCGGCATGCCTAGGTATTTCATAGGGAAGCTACCTATCTGGCAGTTAAACATCTCAGCATACATATGCATAGTCTCATCGTCCGCACGGACAGAGAAGATCTCGCTCTTCAGGAAGTTAATTTTCAGACCTGACATGACCTCAAAGAGGTATAAAAGCAACTTAATGTTCAGAGCATTCCTGATATTATCCTCGAAGCACAAAATTGTGTCATCCGCATACTGGAGAATAGCTACTCCATTTGGGATCAAGTCCGAGACCAGACCCTTGAATAAGCCGTTTTGTTGGGCTTTAAGTATCATTTTTGTCAAACAATCAGCAGCTAAATTGAAAAGAAAAGGTGAGAAAGGGTCCCCTTGGCGCACCCCTTTCGAGCTTTGAAAGTATGGGCCCACCTCATCATTCAACTTCACACTAACTGTACCCCCCACTAAAATTTTACTGACCCACTCGACCTATTTCGGATGGAATTCTCTCATTCTGTGGCAATCCAAAAGGAAGTCCCAGTTGACTTTATCGTAAGCCTTTTCGAAGTCAAGTTTCAACACAATACCAGTTTCCTTCCTATTGTAAGTGTGGTGCAAGATTTCATGCAGGGACATGATCCCATCCATGATGTCACGCTTCTTGATGAACGCATTTTGATGTCTACTGAAGAGAATATCCACAAAAGGTTCCAACCTAATAGTCAGAACTTTGGTTATCAGCTTGTATATACATCTAAGCAAGCAAATAGGCCTGAATTGCTGAATCTTGTTTGCCCCCACAACCTTAGGCAGTAGAGTCATAATCCCATAATTGAGACGCTGCACATCCAGTTTGTTATCATGGAACCAGTCAAAAAGCATCATCACTTCATTTTTCACAATCTCCCAACAATGTTGGAAGAACTCAATAGGAATATTATCTGGACCAGGAGCTTTATTTGGTTTCATAGAGAATAGTGCATTCTTGACTTCTGTTTCAGAAAAGGGTCTAGTAAGGATAAAGTTGTCAATGTCTGACAATTTCTCACGTGATTCCCACATATCTTCCTTCATTTTACATAAGTTTCCAACTGCTGGACCAAAAAGTTCCTTATAGAAATTAGTGGCATGTTCCAAGAGATTATTATTTCCTTCAATAATCACATCCCCACAACTAAGAGAAAAAATAGTATTTCTCCGCCTCCTCCCATTCACAATTCTGTGGAAGTAGTCAGTATTCCTATCCCCTTTCAAGAGCCAATTTTCGTGTGATTTTTGCATCCAAGCCACCTCCTCCTCCACTAACAGATCATATAATTCTGCCGATATCTCAACTTTCCTCTCATATAGCTCAGGAGACAACGCATCTGTTTCTTCTAATTTTTCTAGATGCTCTAACTCCTCCCTGAGGTCCCTTCTCCTCTTTCTCGATTTGCCAAAAAGATTAGCACCCCATCCTTTAAAGAATTTTTTGAATCTCTTCAACTTAATGTTTAGAACATCAATGGGATTTTTAGAGTTAACCGGTTTCAACCACACCTTAGCCACTAAGGTTATAAACTCCGGGTTTTCGAGCCAGTTAAGATCGAATCTGAATTCTCTCTGACGACCTGGATTAGGTAACAAGTCATCAGTATTCAGGATCAGGGGGCTGTGATCCGAAATCTCCTTGACTAGCTTTCTAACAAACGTTAAAGGAAACTGCCTCTCCCAAGAACTGGACATAAGTACACGGTCCAACTTTTCTAGGGTAGGGTTTTGCTGCTTATTCGACCAAGTATATAAACCTCCATTCATATCAACTTCCCTAAGGCAGAATGTATTGATGATGTAATTAAACAGGTCAGAAGCATGGCTAATTCTGGTTTTCTTATTCTTCTCCCTGACGTATCTTAAAATATTGAAATCCCCACCCACAATGTAAGGGTAAGTAATATTACCGCACATGTCAGACAGTTCAGTCAGGAATTCCACCTTATGCTCCTCATGAGCAGATCCATAAACCACTAGAATACAATAGTTCAACATCTTACTCTTATCCCACACCTCCATCTTCATGATGTATTTACCCACCTCACATTTTTTAACATCAAAAGTGTCTTTCTTAGTGCCACATAAAATCCCCCCAGATTTACCCACTGAGGGAGTCCATCTCCACTCAAAACATTCCCCAGGATCAATTTTCCTCAAGAATTTAGAGGAAAAATCCTTTTTCATAGTTTCCTGAATACCAACAAAGTCCAAACTATGATCTCTAATCAAGTCTAGCATACAGGTTGACATACCTCTCTTCCCAACACCTCTACAATTCCAAAACAAACTAATCATTTTTTCTTGTTTTTGGGGGAATGGTTCTTATTGCTAGGTTTACCAGGAGCCATGGTCGAACCAGCATCAGAACACACTTTATTCTTTTGACTTCTAGTCACAGGTTTAGATATGACTACATTAACTTTCTTTTTTTCTTTCCGTCTAGATCTAACCACAGTAAAATCATCCTCCTCAATCTTCCCATCTTTCAACCATTCAGTATTTAGAGGGGATATATCTCCAGCACCATTAGTTATAAACAACACTTTTTCATGTTGTTGAGCATTGGTTTCAGTTTTCTCAGCTAAATTAGCTCTAGATTTTTCCAATTCCCTAATCACATCAACAACAGTAAAATTGTTGTCAGGGATATCCACTCCCATTTTAGCAGCAGTATCAACAATCTCTAGATTTGTAAGAATCTCAAAGGAATTGGAGTTTGGGTTTTTTACTTTACCTTGTAGGTTTCTCTTCCTAGTCATTTTCTCTGCTCGAGCCCCCATATGCTCAATATTGCCACCAGCTGTCCTCTGGCTCAGTCTGGTTTGGGTCTCATTCACCATAGGTGGAGTAGGAATAACCTCCATATTTTCTTCCCCCGAATCAGCAGGCGATTGTACATAGTACAACGCAGGGGCTTGCTGGCATGTCACCTCAGCAGAAGAAACTTCAGTAACCACAGGCTGTCCAAGCACAGCGTCCAGATAGGATAGAGACTTCCTTATCACTGGAACACTGGGTATAATTTGCAGGGAGTTAACCACAATTTTGTCATAGCAATGGTCCCCAAGTGATTCCACTCCTTCCATCTGCTCCTTCATGTTCTCAGCAGCAAGGGTATCAATAAGAAGTTCATTATCCACCTCTTCACTTTCTTCCTCAGAGAAATTTTCCTCGCTCTCTTTTTGTTTCCCCCCATCCTCTTCCTCCTCTTCCACTCTTTCACTTACAGTAGTCATATTACCTTCATTTCCAACAGAATTTGGTGGGACAGAGAGGTTCCCCATAGTAGAGGAGGAGCCCCCCTGCCCAACACCTCGAATATTTTCATTAATCCTAGCTCTCTTTGGTGACACACCTTTGTCAGATTCCTGGACCACAACAACACTTTCTTTTGGAGGATTCTTAACCAGAATCTTGTCAACAGAGTAGAAGAAATCATAAAGGTGGTCACCCAGCACTCCCTCAGCTTTTCCTGGAATATTTTTAGCATCTCTACAACCCAACTTAATTCTGACCGATTCAGGCCTGTTCACAGTGGATTTATCAATTTCCAAGGTCACACCCACCAAAGATCCAACATATGCAATGTTCATTTCATGCCTTTTGTCCAAAGGGATGTTGCTAACATTGACCCAAGCAATGTTAAGTACACCCTTAGCACCAACAGATTCAGACCACTTCTTAAGACTTACCACAGCTCCACAACTTTTTATATTCATGGTTTCAGCGAAACATGCCTTGTCTACATCCCTGGGCGAGGGGAATCTCATAACAAAAGTATTGAGCCCGATCGATCTGGCCGAACATTTCCAATTTGTGTTAATGTAAGCATTGAAAAATTCCTCCAACTGTCTACCACTAGCCTGCCCCTCAATAACAGTGATCACAATGAATCTGTTCCTATCAGTGTTCTGTTTAGGTGTGCTAGCATCATGAATATAGAAGAAACCATTCCCTTTGGCTTGGAATCCACACATAGGGGCCACACATTCCCAAGGAAGAACAATATTGCAAATCGGAGCAAGATGACCACTAGTACCACATCTACCACACACAGCCCGAGGACAGCACATAGGAACATGCCCTGATTCTTTGCAGGTAAAGCAAACCTCAGCGCCGCCCACTGGTAGGGCAACATTCCTTCTTCCTGGAGTTGATTGACGACGATCTTGCTGCAGACGCGCATCTTGTTGGGGACGAGGGTCGCGCTGTCCTGGATCTCCCGTGGCCGCCTTTCCTTGGTTGCTATCCCCCCATCTCTCTGTCCGGCGGCCGTCGCTCTGCGTATCCATGGCCGCCGCCTCCCACCTTGCACGATCTGATGCCCGCGCACCCTACTCCATGTTGGTGGAGACCTGGCCGCCCTCCTCGATGTCTCGTGTCCACACCATGTTGCGGCCGCCACCGCCGCCCCCGCGCCCGGCTCCCCGACCGAAGCGACCAGCACCGTGTCCGGCCCGGCCCGCTCCGAAGCCATCGAGCCGATGTCCGCGATTCTCCGCGCCCCGATCCGCCATGGATCTTGGTGGAGATGCGGCGACCTGGGCGAAGGATCTGCGGTCGCCCCCCGCCTTCCCCTCCCACCAGCCAAACGACGGGGAAACCCTAGGTACCGAAACCCTAGGCGCCTCCCAGAAGTGGAGAAGGAGTAGATCGAGATCCGGAATGGACTGAGGTGGGTGTGGAGGCGGCGTCGTGGGATTTATCCCCTCCACAACCCTAGCCGCGCACCCTGTAGCTGTCGACCCCACCTGGCCCGGGTTCGCTCCACCTCCCGGTCCCGCCATGGCACGCGTGTCGGGCGCAGGCCCCAGGAGCCCTGGGTCCGCGGTCCGCTGCGGTACATGGGACGCACCGAGCGGTACACGAACGCGCCCCACAACCATCGTCTCCGGCGTGACTGCATCAGCGCATGTCGCCGTCGATCGGCGGCCATGGCCGGCGTGAGGGGAGGGAGAGGGGAGAGAGGTCAGGACAGCCATCAGCACATGTCGCCGTCTTCGTTTGAGCACCTTGCTGTCTTAGTAGAATCCTAGGTCGAGCGGTGCGTGGTGTTGTACGGAAGCGATTTCGGAGGCGGCGGCAGGGTCGAGTCTTCAGATCGGTTCCCGATCCATTCAGAGGTAAAATTCCTCTCCTAACCACTCGGTCAGAATGGGGCTCTCAATACCTAGCCTTGATGACGGCGAAGTGACGGATCTTCTCGTGGTGAAAGGTGAGGTCCTGCAAACCTGAGAAGAAACAGTCGAGTTACATGGTGAGGTGGAACAATTGCGCAAGGATGTCCAGGCCATCAATCTGAAACAAGACACGATGGTTATGTGATGAATGGGGTTCAGAATATTGTTTCGGTCCCTAATTCTCAGTTAGCACCCATGGCAGATGTGCTGAAATCTCTGGACACTAATGATACATCCACCGGGATTTCACAACTTTCAACCACCGATTGCTCACCAGAATTGGGATGACTTTCACCAACAGTACGAGCAAGAGATAAGCACCAAATTTCTCAAGAATATCACTAAGGGACCGCGCCTGGACTTCCCACGTTTTGAGGGCTCAAACCCAGCGGGGTGGGCCAGACAGCGCAATAAGTACTTCCAGATGGCAGGTGCACCGGCAGAATACAAATTGAACCTCTCATGGTTATGTGTAATTGGAAAAGCAGACATTTGGCTTAACTTAAAGAAACAACTGACATTGGCTCAATATTGTGAAGAGATTCTACACAGATTTTTGGCTCCAGATCCAATGACCTCACCCAGATTTAACACACTGAAACAGGGCGCATCAACTGTTTTAGAGTACACCAATCAGTTTGAGGAACTCATTGTCGATATTCAAGAAGAAAGCCCTATAATGGATGAAACTTAGTTTATAAGATTTTACGTTCATGGTCTCCGCTCAAGTGAGACCCTTGAGGCCTATTTATCTCACTAAAGTTTATTGGCTAGATGTTGACTTAGAGCAAGGGTCACCATCAAACAAACCCTTCCAAACATATACTACTGGTGCCAAGAGCTCTAGTATGTTCCCGAAATCCAACACTACAGTTTTAGAAAAGGCCACTGTATATAAAACTCATGTAGTTACTCAGACAAATGTTGGAGGTGTGGTGACGCATGGTTTCATGGCCACAGATGTGAACTAGCTCCTGCACTAAATATCTTAACTAAAGAATACCCCACAGACTAGCACAAGGAACAAGAAGAACATGGTAACACCGATCAAGCACAAACTTAAGAGCATTGCATGATAATATCATTGCAAGCCATGCATTTTGACAATGTCAACACCATTTCTAT
>NC_057798.1:13424236-13437960 GCF_018294505.1 Triticum aestivum
TTTTACTCCCTCCGTTCCTTTATCTAAGGTGTATTATTTTCAGCACGGTGACCAAGGCACATAATTATGTACGTGTTAGGACGAAATTACCCTTGGCAAATTTATTGGTTAGTGGAAAGTAAATCAGTTAGTCCAGCAAAGTAAGAGATACATGCAATCGACATAAAGATAGTTTCCTTCTTCTGCTACAAGGAGAGATACAGACAATCAGAAGAGAGATACTTTCCTTTTTCTGAAGGGCTAACAAGGGAATTATGAGGAATTAGAAGAAATGCACCTTACATTCTAGAATTTTATCAAAAAACAAATACACCTTATATAAAGGAACGGAGGGAGTATAAACCTTCAGTTTGCTCTTCAAACATCTCGCGCAATTTTAAAAGATAAAACAAGAGCAGTCACTATGCGCCCACCTCGGGAACCTTCCCGACTCCGTTTTCCTCCCATTCTGCTTGTTTCCCAAGATAAAAAATCTTTATATACCCCCCGAACGTATTGACCTGCGTATCACAAAGAAATCTTCTGTTCTTCTTTTTCTTGCCGTTTTCTGGCAGATATGAAAATATGTCATCTCAAGATTCAGAGGAAGAGAGCCCTATTTCCTCTGGACCAAAACATCTTCAAGCAGACTTTTCCCTATAGGAGAACAAGCTTACGGACGAGAAGGATGAAGACAAATCTATTCCTCCTCGTTTCCTAAAGGAGAACAAGGATGCATTATGCAAGAGGATATCGAAGCTTGAGATGAAGTACGATGAGTTGAAGATAGATAATTTTTACCTCCGATACAAGGTGGAGAAAAAGGATAAGCTCGCTACTACCTCAACAACAACACCTTCATCATCTTCACCCTCAAAGGAACTTGAGTATTGGGTATGGGCACTCCCCTTGGCTTGAGGCATGCTTGGGGGAGGTGCCCCGGTATCGTATCAACACCACTACCTTTGCTTTTATTTATCTTAGTTCGATCTTTAATTATATTTTGGTTTAGTTTGATAAAAGATTAGTTCGATCAATTTTCGAGTGCTTGCTTAGTGATCTATCTATCTATGTATCGTGTGCGAGATATATAATAAAGTTTAGTTCAAGTTTTGTTTTCTCTACTTTTATGTTTCAATCAAAATAAAGGAGAGAAAATAAATGAAAAGTTCATATGCTAATCTTATGGTAAATAACGACATCACATAATGAAAAGTATACATAGTAAAATTTATTGGAGATTTACAAACATAGCATTGGTCAACGATGCAATTCATGAAAGAACTAATAAGGGAAGAGAAGATTCACATGCAAATACACTATCTTGAACATCTTTTATGATTGTGAGCCCCCATCAAAATACTATATGCCAAAATTGTTGACGTTGGACAAGGAAGACAACGTAATGGTTTATGCTTGTTCATATCCACATAGAAGTTATATTGTCATGGATCCTTTAACATGTGGTGCTTGCCCAGTATCTTTTCTAGCAAAAAATTCTGCACTAAGTAGAGATGCTACTTGTGCATACAAAAATCTTAAACCGAAATATTTTTCGAGAGTCCACCATACCTAACTATGGATTGAGTAAGGTCCTTCAAGTAAGTCGTCATCGGTGCACTAAGGCAATAAAAATTACTTCTAAATATGTTGGATTATTTCGTGTAAGAGAAAATTAAGGGTTGTACGAACTTGTGATGGCAATGAATAAAAGCGACATACTGCATAATAAAGGTTGAAATCATAAGGGGCAATATAACGTGATGTTCTCTTGCATTAAAGGATTTGGCATACAACCAAAAAGCGCATGGCAACCTCTGCTTCCCTCTGCGAAGGGCCTGTCTTTTACTTTTATGCAAGAGTCAAAGTATTCTTCCCTATTCCCTTTTATTTTCTCTTTTTGCAAGCATCATGTGGTGAGGAAAGATCTAGGCACATATATCCAGTTGAATATGGGTGAGCATGAATTATTATTTGTGGCACCCCGGCTCAGAGAAATCGAAACGCACCCGTATCCAGCCCAGAGATCGAGGTGAAGTATTCTGGAATACGACACTACTTAGCATAGAACAAACCAGCTCTCTGTTACAACATGAATACGAATACAAGGTCTCCGATATTACAATGAATAACACCGGCACGGCAACACTATGCCAACCACAGTTGCTCTATGCAAGCAGCATAACAACTCGAGGCAGCGGAACCTCTACTGGCAGCGGAAGAACTATTGGCAGCGAAACAACTATTGGCTGCAGAACAACGAATGACGATGATGGACTCCAATCCGCAGGGACTATGGCTGGAACGTTTATCCTAGCTCGCGAACAAAGGAACCACACCAAACAAGCAAGCAATCCAGGCATGACCTGCAAACTGGCATGACACGCCAGGTCAGTACATTGAATGTACTTGCATGCTCATAATATCCAAAAGCAGTCAAGGCAAACAACAGCATGACATTAGCAGGTTAAAGCAATCATAAGCATGGTATTAACAGAACAACATGGCAAGCACAACTAAACATGATACAATTTTAGCATGGCACGATCATATGAACATGATGATACTACATGCAACAGGTTAACATATCATGCACCAACTTACTCTTGCTTGGCGGTTACCTCGTAACCAAAACATGCATTACTTACCACCGCAGTCATCGCACGATAATCTCAGGATCAAATCAAGCTTGGTATAACAATACCGTAGTAATCATTACATGACCACAAGGCGCTTGACCTCTACCCGTGATTCTCGCATATCGCCACAAATATCCAACAACTCGATATCCTCGATACTACGATGATTTTCTCACAATCACATAAAGATCAACCAACTTCTTTCATCATCGAATCAGGGTTGTTATTAAGCACATCATTATTATTACTGTTGACCCATAGTGTGACCGACTTCGAACTGGGCCCATATCCGCAGGCGCGGCTATCGCTAGATTTAACACACACCCTGCAGAGGTTAGCACACTGTACCCTCACCACGGAACCCATGGCCTCGCACTCCCATTCGGGTGGACCAATGGTGTTCCGACAAAACCAATCTACTGCCTTGACACTCTCCCCGCCACTCCGACCAACTCCCCTCTGGGATAATTCATGGGTGGCCCCGTGCCTACCAAAGGCATCAACGGCCACCGTCATGGCAAAACAAAAATGGTCCCAAACGGAGACAATCCAGGTACACAACAACAACGGGCACACAAGGCTTATGTCCGCCTACCTGATCAGGGTAGCGCGCGCCCATAACCTTCCCTCGTTGGAGGCACCGGCGAGAGACATGACAATAAACCGTGTTAGGGCCCTTCCCATAAAAGGAAAAAGTCGTTGCACTCAGCTCGGTTCAGTGGCACCATGACTCAGCCAACAGTTGTTCAAGTTCATTATTATCCGATTAAACTTGAATGCAATAAGCTGAGCCATAATAAAATCACATGATGCAACTACAATGCATGAGGATGATATCAACATAACCATGGAGATGCAACATAATCATCGAGCATAACCATAATGAAGCATATACCCAAATGAGCATGGCATACTGACGAGCATGAATAGCACAAGCATAACTCTACCATAAGCATAGCATGACCACTAGCATCATGAATAAAAATACCATGCAAGAACATAGCAAGAACATAGCAAGAACACTACCAACTAAGCATGTAACCAACTACAGGCAATGGAAAAAGCATAGCAACAGTACTGAATAACAGACTAAGCATGCATCCAAATGACATCACTACTACCAGCATGTATTACTACTACCAAGCATGACTTACGAACATGATACTAGCAAGTAGCACAAACGTAACAAGATGCATCGGAACATAGCATGAAACTGGACAAGAATCCACGAGCATAACCGAACAACGACAGTAGTAGCAAACAAGCAGGCAGATAACGGCAAACTTTTATTAAATATTCAAGTTGAAAACCAAGGCTACTGCATGACTATCATGCAAGTGGCTGTTGTGGCTTGCCTGGGGGTGATGGAGACTCCGGGAAGAAGTGCGGTGAAGCCATGGAAACGAAACGCCGGACGGTTCTCTCTCGGAGGGGATGATAAGGGCAAGGGCAAAATGGTCATTTTCACTGTGGGATCACCTAGTCAAAATGTTACCAACAGAAAGAGCTCAACGAGACAAAGATGTGACCGTTGGTTTCACCTCGATCGGAGCTACGGTTGAAAAGTTGTGGCCGTTCGTTCGTTAGGCAGAAAACCAACAGGATCTGCTTTAACTGATGAACGTTCACCAAATAGAGGGTTCGGCCGGCGGCTGAAAAAAAGAGAAAGCGTATTTATCATATTACTCTCCCGCATAGGGAAGGCGTATTTTTAACCGAAAAAGAACGTAAATGCGCTTACACTAAATGAAAGCGTATGCTGCCAAATACGTCGTCACTTAAATCCACGCGGGCCCGGGTTGGGTCAGCGCTGGAGTCACTTATATGTGGGGCCTAGAGGGGAGGCGAGGCCCACCTGGCCAGCTGGCTGGGCGTCGTCTTCCTCCTCCCTCTGTCCCGATCGCGAACAGAGGAGCGAGCGAAGGGCGAGGCTGGCGATGGGCTCAGCAGCTACGGCCAGCTCCGGCGGAGCTTGGACCGCCAGAGTGCTCGCCATGGAGCGCCGCGTCTGGGAGGCCCTTAAGGGACGACGGAGGAGGACGGGGGAACGAGGGACTGTGGGGAGCAGAGGCGGGCGTCGGCGAAGGGCCGTGGACGGAACGGCGAGATGCTGCTGCTCTGGTGGTCGGGAAATCTCGGGCAGAGGCTTGGGAGCTGCAGGAGAGTCTCGGGGTCCTTATATAGGCGCTGGAGGGCTTCGAGAGACGCTCTAGAGAGATCAAACTAAGCTACAATGGAGGTGCAGAGGCTGGACATGTCACGGGCGCGATGACGGCGACCACACGGCAGTGTCTCATGGCGGGGCAGCGATGCAGAGTGACTGATTCGAGCACGGGCTACCTCCAGGACAAGGATGGAGGTCGAGACAAGGAGGGAAACGACGGGAACAGGGCGACAACGTGCCAGAGCACGGTTTTGGCTGATGCACCCCGTGGTCACCGCGTGAGATGGCATACGCGGTGCACCCCTCGCTGCAGCTCATTAAGATGAAGATAAATGGTACTTGCTGTAGAAAGTGCGATAATGGCTAGATTCAGATATTTGGATGATGCACTCACATATATGATTGGATTGATCTGCATTTGAGCATGGCCCAATGATTTGAAGATATGAAGATGCCCAAAATGTTTCAGGCCATTTGGATGAACCAAAATAGCACTTGCTTCACAATGCTTGATTCTAAACAGAAACTTGGAAAATATCCACAGGGCAAATGGAGTAATGGATTGATCCACAATTTCGGTTAGGGAGTTTATATGGATAATAAAATGTCCTGGTAAATTGGCAGCTTAAATGAATTAATATAAAATATAGTTGCTTCACAAACTGAAAATCGGACCAGAAACCAAGATTTGGAGTTGTGCTCACATAGAAAGGTTAAATGAGCTCAAATTGGGTGGACGGTGATGATTTGACCAAATAAAGGATGTGGCAAAGTTTCATCTCATTTGGACATGCCTAGAATATACTTCCTTCACAAAGTTTCTTCTTGGGTAGAAACTTTGTAAAATCATTGAAACATAATTACTAGGAAAATGAGGTTGAACTTTGGCACAGGACAATTATATGTATATTAAAAAGTGTACAAGAAGTTGGGAGTCAATTGGGCAAAGATAAATAGCACTTGCTTTGCAAAGTGCCATTTAGGGCAGAATAGGAAAATAATTATTGGAGGATTATTTTTAAACATGGCAATGAAAAGTTTTGCAATATTTGAGCAATATATGACCCAAACAATTTATGAAAATTATTTGGGGATTTTTGGAGTGACAGAAAGATGGGTTGCTTCACAACCTAGGGAAAATATGATAATTCCTTTATCAGAAAAGGAATATTCCCAATAAAAAGAATACTGGGATTTGAGCTAGGATGAAAATGACATGAGCTAGGGATGATAATGAGGATGACAAGCCTCTAAAAAACCTAGGAAGACATGATCTTCCCAAGTTATGGAACCACATAGCCACATAAAAACAAATTAAATCCAGAAATCCAAGAAAATCCTCAGAAAAAGAAATGGGGAAAATCCAGGTTGTCACATTATTGTTGACATCACCCTTGAGGTGAGTATGTTGGGAGGCATAACTAAAAGCCCCTATATTTTTATGTGTCCGGGTGAAACTTTTTGCTCATGTGTATGCGGTGAGTGTTAGCAATCATAGAAGATTATATGGTGGTTGAGTATGTGGACTTGCCTAAAGGCTCCGATACATGAGCCTCCCTAAAAAGATGATGAATTATAGTTGTAAAGTTGACTGAGAACATAGTTTTTTAGTTTTCAATAAAGTTTATGCTTCTACTTCGATATTGTGATGAATTGTTACTTGTTCATGAGAAGTTATATGATAAAGTTTGTTGCTGCTATAATAATATGCATGTTGTTTCCATGTCCGTATTTTGTTTTTATCGACACCTCTCTCTCTCTCTAAGCATGTGTTCATGTTTTCGATTTCGGTTTTCGCTTGAGGACAAGCGAGGTCTAAGCTTGAGTGAGTTGATACGTCCATTTTGCATCGTGTTTTCTTACTGTTTTTCTATTGTTTTTATGTATAATAATGCTTTATGGAGTAATTCTAATGCTTTTTCTCTCATAATATGCAAGGTCTACACAAAGAGGGAGAATACCGGCAGCTGGAATTCTGGACCTGGAAAAGCTACATCAAGCCACCTATTCTGCACATCTCCAAATAAGTTGAAACTTCATGGAGGTTGTTTTTGGAATATATAATAAATATTGGAGCAAATAAGTACCAGAGAGGGCCCTGGTGGGTTGTGCCACTTGGGCGCCCCAGGCCCCCAGGAGCGCCCTGGTGGGTTGTGCCATCCTAGGCCCACCTCCGATGCCCCTTTTCTGGTATATAAGTCATTTTGACCTAAAAAATAGAGAGATGACTTTCAAGATGGAACACCGCCGTCTTTAGGCGGAACTTGGGCAGGAGCACTTTTGCCCTCCGGCGGAGCGATTCCGCCGGGGGAACTTCCCTCCCGGAGGGGGAAATTGAAGCCATCGTCATCACGAAGAACCCATTCATCTTTGGAAGACCAATCTTCATCAACATCTTCAACATCACCATCTCCTCTCAAACCCTAGTTCATCTCTTGTGTTCAATCTTTGTACCGGAACCTTAGATTGGTACTTGTGAAGGACTAGTAGTGTTGATTACATCTTGTAGTTGATTACTATATGGTTTATTTGGTAGAAGATTATGTGTCCAGATCCATTATACTATTTAATGTCCCTATAATCTTTAGCATGTTTATCACTTGTGAGTAGTTACTTTTGTTCTTGAGGCCACTGGAGAAATCTTGTTGCAAGTAATCATGTGAACTTGATATGTGTTTGATATTTTGATGATATGTATGTTGTGATTCCCTTAGTGGTGTCATGTGAGCATCGACTACATGACACTTCACCATATTTGGGCCTAAGGGAATGGATTGTGGAGTAGTTATTAGATGATGGGTTGCCAGATTGATAGAAGCTTAAACCCTAGTTTATGCGCTTCACAAGGGACCGATTTTGAACCAAATGTTTAATGTTATGGTTAGATTTTATCTTAATACTTTTCTCGTAGTTGTTGATGCTTGCGACGGGGTTAATCATAAGTAGGAGGATTGTTCAAGTAAGAACAACACCTAAGCACCGGTCCACCCACATATCAAATTATCAAAGTAGCGAACATCAATCAAACCAACATGGTGAACGTGACTAAATGAAATTCCCGTGTGTCCTCAAGAACGCTTTGCCTATTATAAGAAACCGTTCTGGCATATGTTCTTTGCCACAAAAGGATTGGGCTACCTTGCTGCACTTATTATTACTATTGCTACTCGTTACTTGTTACAATTATCTTGCTATCAAACAACTTGTTACCGCTATTTCAGCGCTTGCAGAATTTACCTTGCTGAAAACCACTTGTCATTACCTTTTGCTCCTCGCCGGGTTCGACACTCTTACTTGTCGAAAGGACTACGATTAATCCCCTATACTTGTGGGTCATCACCTCCCAACCCAAGAAATGGTCTACGCACTTTGAAATAGCATCAAGATTCTGGTAAAAGAAGGGCCATCAACACTGCACCTGGTATAACTCGTTTAGTCTCTTGCCATGAGGGCTAGACGACACAGTGGACAGTCATTATGCAAGTTTTTATTTTCATTTTTGTTCCAGAAGAAATATCTTAGCAAAAGGAGGATCTGATGTATTCATAGTGCACGGATTTGTTAAATGGAAGCTCAATGATGGAAATTTTTGTTCTCCCTTAGGCCATGTAGATTCTACAACTTGCTCAACACACAATAATACAGCCATAGAATGTCTAGCATTTTTTTTAATTAAGCAGCCCATTTAGAAAATGTTGTAGCATGGAAAGTCCTAGTTGCTGATTGTTAGCTATCCACCCCTAGTCTTTCATTTACAAAGGCCACGAAAATGGCAATTTTTGGCCAAATTTTAATATACTAGACTACAAGGCGATCATTAGCGTACAAGATCCCATCACATCTGGGAGGGCACTATTACATCTGCAAATGAACGGATGATACAGGGTGTTGCTTCGAACGTTAGCACCATATATCTTTTAAGAGGAATTTTCAGTCATCTAGCTCTACCAACAAAATTTGAGCCATGGTGGCATATCACAATCCATCTTGGTTGAGTAAACATCGGCCCAACTTCTTCCTCCATCGACATGTGGGACCTAGCCAACAACAAAGTTAATAGAAAACAAACCGTTTCTCTTCCGATGGGAGCGTCCATCAGAAATTTATCCCCCATTCTCATTCCTTAAACTAAGCCATGGCGGTGGGATGCAGGTGATGCATCACCTCAAGGGCTCACACGCATGGGCGACTGGTGGGTGGCAACGTGCGTGTTGTGAATGTAGTGTACCACCATGGTGCCCTGCAAATTCTTTGAAAAAGATTCCTCGGTAATTTGAGTTCAAACCCATTTCGATTTCAGGAATTTTGCAAACATTTACTAATCTACACACAGAGCTTCGTCCTCTTTCACATGTAGTCACACTGCATTTTTGGTTGGTCCATTGCAAGCGTGTATGCCAATATGGCACCAACTGTAGTAAATTTTAGTCACAACTATGCGATGATGATGATGATGCACATACCTCTTAGTTTAATTTCTGTTTCATTAGTAAGTACAGTATAAGCCAACTTACTGAGATCTGTAGTGCGTTTAGTTCATGATGTCTACGAAGAGAAAGGTGGATTGTTGGATCTGATACAACATAATACAAGTTTTATATTGTACGGTAATTGAGATCTGTAATACAATTAGTTCAATGGTATACATGAATACGACCGTTTACCATATATCAGAAATACAACAAGAGTTACATTACATGAGCTCTAAAAAAAACTTAAATTGCCACTCCTGGTCGCTTCCGCCCTAGCAAAGCACTACCTTCACATGTGTCCTGAGCATGACTTGTAACAAAATAAACAAATGATTTATGAGGAGGTAATCTTGATTCCCATGAAGTTAGAATAAAGTCTCCTTGTGGTCTAATACTTGGATCTGCTATAAGTCCTCCCAACGTGACACTTGGTGATTCCGCCTTGATTGAAACATTAATTGTATAACGCGTCATGCTAAGTGGATGCAAAGTCAAGTCCGTTATGTCCACTCGATGGCCTTGTGATAAACGCGTGCTTGGTTGCACACCATCTATGGATAGGTTTCTTTTAAGAAATCTTATCGCCTTGTCCAATGTGCAACGCCAAAACCGAACATTGAGATTTTTTCTCAATACATCAGCATATGAATTTGCTGCGATAAGTGAACCTTGCATATTGTTCAACACCTTGACAAATTCGTCTGCTATTTGAACTAACCGTGGATGTTCTGCAGGGTCTATGCTCCCAAATGCCAATGCCTTGAAAAGGTACCTCAACTCATTCTTTGATAGAACACTAAGGAAAATTGGTTTCACCGATCCAAACCTAGCTAATCCTTTCAGTTTACTTAAGATGATTATCTTGCTTCCTCTACCTATTCTTACGAAAAATGACTGAAACCTTTGCCAATCATCATCAGCAACATCGGAAGCAAACTCGATAACTACCAACATCATTCCTTCCATAGTCCTTCCATGGTCAAGTATGCTCAAAAGGTTGTCTCCATCTAAGTGCAATACAGAGGAGAATCGCGAGCGAACCCTTTCATCACCGCACACATGGGCAACCAAAGTTTTCTTCCCAGTTGTTGGACCACCTATAACCGGGAGAACTGCCAGTGCATGATCCCCATGAGGGTCGTTGTGCTGCAACAAGAAGCTTAAGAGCTTTTGCTTTTCAGCATGTCTGCTGAACATGAAGTTGTCAGTGTAAAGATAAACGTCATATGGCCTACGAGACATGCGTTCACATCCACCCAGAAGCACAATAAATTCTACCATGTTGGCAATAGCAATTTCTAAACTTTCCAAGGCACCATGTGACTCAAGGCGTATGGCCTTATCAGTTGATGTTCGTGGGCGCTTGGCTAAATACAAACTGCTGCTAGATGAATCGTTGCTGTTAACCTTGTCAATGCGCCCACCATCTTGGAGGGCTCGGTACCTCGAGTTATCCAGCACACTGTATCCACGGTACATGGCCTCTGAGAGCGTTTTGAGCTGCATCATCATCATGGAGTTGGTCATGTATCGTGTGTCCGCCTCCTCGACGATGGTGCAAGCTCTCATGAGAAGATGCTGCAACCTCTCCAACACCTTCTCCTCTGACTCTGCATGGCTAGAGGATTGGTACTTGTTCGTCAGAAAGGAGATGAACCGGCTCATCAGTTCACTTGCAACTACAGACATGGCAACCTCCATGTTTGAGATTGATGAGGTAATCTGCCTTTTGGTGTCTAGACAAATATAACTTGGCTGGCTTCTGCCAAGTCTTGCACAGCAAGGATGGTTTTAGCTGCACCGAGGGTTGCTGAGACTGTCCAGCTTCCCTTCGACACTTATATGTGTACATGTCGAAGAGGTTGTCTAGTATTTTTAATATTGGCTAGTATTTTTAATATTCACATTAAGTAGGTCCAAATTAGCTATTGGGTTTCTATTGACTCCTACTGAAGCAAAGTTTGATTGTGGAAATTTCCTGGGCTAGATGAACGTCAGTCAAGGCAGGGAAGATGAGGATGACCAGTCCATGCTTCAATAATCTTTCGGAGGACATTTGACCATTTTGTTTGTAAATTTTTGCTCCTTTAGTCCTTCAGAACGCAACCAGTATACATGTGGCTTATTTTATGCTAGTTTATTCTTTAACTGAAATCCGTTGCACAATGTGCATTCTTCACATTGGTACAAATGGAAAAAATAAAAAAAGTATGATGCAACTTCAGACGATACAGACTTGATTTTGTTTGCTGTTCGAAACTAGGAGTTGTCTGCCTGCATGAAATTGTTGTTGCCCCTGTAGTGATTAGGATTAGAGCAACTATCAAAGCATCGGACATTATGCAATTTCAATAAAACTCATCTCCTGGCTCCTGGGTGTGGGGTGGAGATGCTGTGCAATATGGCCTGCCACAGCAGCAATGACTCCCGCCCAGGGGCTCAGCAGTGGCACTGGAGAGCTCCTCATTGGATTGTCTTGTACAGTCAATCTTATCATTACCGGTCGTCTTTCTTACCATGCTTCTTCCTGGAAAGTCAAGCCAAGCGAGAGTGAGAAAAGGAAATGTAAAATAAGGGTCGCCATGTGTTCATTTCTCTATTTAATCTATCCGGAATATGCAGGTTAGCAGGATATATAGCTGGTGTTTGTGTGTGTCTCTTCGTGCTTTAACCTGACGGCAGATATGCAGCCTCCATGGCAAGCAAGAGGACGATCAAGAAGGAAAACTACTGACTACGGAGATTGACTAGCATGTGCCAAGTCTCACAGAGATTCTTCGTAAATTAGAGAAGTCTCCAAACTATTGACTACGACGAGTTCAAGGGTGGGTGACACAGGGCTGCTAACATCTATCCTCATAAACTAGGTGTTTGTATATTTTCAAGGGTGGGTGACACACGGCTGCTAACATCTATCCTTATAAACTATGTGTTGTTGTATTGTATATTGGCCTAGTACCATATGGAATACACAAGTTGCAATCCTAGCAAAAAATGTGAGAATGACAAGCCAACTGCCCAAACGTCACAGTAGGTCCAAACTAGGTAATATCTTTACATACTAACTTGTAGTACATTTTAATTTTCTTCACTACAGGAATAACACATAATGTGAGTATCAGAAATACTGGGCGAAGGCCAATACACCTCGGCAAAGACATCGCCGGGTGTTACACCGGCCAAGCTAACTTGACATAACCCTGTCGGCTAAGCAAAACATAAGCCGAGTGTTTTTATCGGGTAATCGGCAAAGGGTTTGCCAAGTATAAATCAGCAGCTCTAGGCAACATAAAGGCGTCTGATGGGCGGTGCACGGAAAGTTGGGTGTCGCCACTTGGCTTCCATTTCAGTCATGCATCATCCAGATGCAGAGGCCGGGGGGTCCTCCTCCATTTAAAAAAAAAATCAGCCAGGGGTCAACCAAAAGGTACCACGTGTCCAACATATAAGCCGAGTGTCTCATAGCCGGCATGGGAGTAAGTTAAGTGTCGCTGCTCGGCTTTCATTTCAGCCATCACTCAACCAGAAGGTGATATAATTGAGTTTCTATAGGCCGTTCATGGCATAGGGGTAAGCCAAGTCACTGTGCGGCTACTATATGAACCTGCAGAGGGTGCCACATGTCCTTAGGGTATGCTGAGAGTTTCATATGTGACGCTCGGTATAAACGTAAGCCGAGTGTTGGCTCTCGGCTTAAAAGTATCCTAACTATTAATAGCGACATGTTCAAGGGTGGGTGACACATGGCTGCTAACATGTAGCCTTACAAACTACACTTAGTTGTGTTGTATATTGGCCTAGTAAGCCATGGAAAACACAAGTTGAGCTCCTAGTAAAAGCTTGTGAGAATGACAGCCCACTGTCCAAGTGACATCAAAACATTGACTTGTTTTAGCTCCCACGCTCTGCAAATTCTCTGCCACGAGTCAAGCTCCTGTGAGAACCCAAATACCATGTTGGAATTTACTAGTAGGCCTTTGGCTCAAAGCCCAACTAAAATTTTCAAATTCTCTTGGTCCAGTCATGCATAGCTTGTGAGTGGTGTAAGTGGGATTGAAGTTTAGTCTCACCCCGGAAGTTGAGAGAGACTTGAACCTCTTTATAAAGCGAGTTCTTCTACCACTTGTATGAGCATGAGAAGAGGAGATCTACACGCGGGCTCCTCCTCCTCGCTCGCATCGCTATGTTGTCTATATTTTTGCTGCTCAGGAATAATTAGTAAGTCATTAATTAATTATTAATGGACGCATTAATTATTCATCCGTTTCTGATTCTTTTGGATCGTGGGGCTGTTACTTGGACGTGAGTTTTTCTCCACAACCTACCCGGCCCGAACTATATGGTTAGGCAGACGGCTACCCTAGCCGCCGCCGCATCGTATGGTTCCGCACAATCGTTCCAAATCATTGCGCCGCCATGGAAGTCTTCTCCATCCCACCTTTGGGCGTGCACCGTGAGAAGGGACAACAG
>NC_057798.1:13438124-13464846 GCF_018294505.1 Triticum aestivum
CTTCTTCCCCGACCTCGGCAACCTCTTCCTCAACGACATGGCCAGCAACGTCACCGCCAACGGTGCTGCTCCCATTGCACCGTATGTGATTCTGTCCTTCTTGTTTGAGATCGTGGTAGAATTCATGTTTCTAGTATGTGCCCTAGATTTGATCTGTTCATCTAGTATGCTAGTCCACGTGATTAGTTTAGTCTCTATTATTGCTATCATGATTTCTTTTGTGCTTATTCGGTTCAAATCTCGTAGTAATTTGCTCATATTTTCAACATAACACTTGACGGCTGAGATATGGGGTGTGATCGTGTGAGTATGCCCAGGAGTAGCCAAAACTTTCTGGCATGGAGTATATGTCCACTCTACTCTAACAAAGTTTGATGGTGGAAAAGTACAAGGAACGGCTTGTGGCCAGGGTTATACCCAGAAAGAAGGTGAAGACTACTTTGATACTTACTCACCCGTGGCTAGACTGATCACTATTTGGGTGCTACTATCATTGGCTGCCTCACGTGGTCTTCTCGTTCATCAAATGGACGTTAAGACGGCTTTCCTCAATGGAGAGTTGAAGGAGGGAATTTACATGGATCAGCCAGATGGTTTTGTAGTACCTGGTCAGGAAGGAAAGGTGTGCAAGTTATTAAAATCTCTCTATATGGCCTTAAACAAGCTCCTAAAGAGTGGCATGAGAAGTTCGAAAGAACATTAACTGTTGCGGGCTTTGTAATAAACGACGGTGACAAGTGTGTGTACTATCGCCATGGTGGGGGCGAAGGAGTTATTCTTTGTGTGTATGTCGATGACATACTGATCTTTGGAACCAAACTTGAATTAATCAAGGAGTTTAAGGATTTCTTATCTCGTTGTTTTGAGATGAACAATCTAGAAGTAGTTGATGTTATCTTAAACATCAAGATGTTGAGAGACGAGAATGGTGGGATTACACTGCTTAAGTCTTACTATGTAAAAAAGTTCTCGAGTCTCTTTGAGTATAGCGACTGCAAGTCTTCTCCAACTTCATATGATGCTAATGTGTTGCGTCGAAAGAATCGACAGATCGCTAGAGATCAACTGACGTATTCTCACATTATTAGCTCGCTTATGTACTTGGCGAGTGCCGCGAGGCCTGACATCTTTTTTGTTGTGAGCAAACTGAGTCGGTTTATGTCAAAACCGGGAGATGATCATTGGCATGCGCTTGAGAGAGTTATGCGCTATTTGAAAGGCACTGCGAGCTATGGGATAAGGGCTGGGCTGAAGCACTCAATGTTCTTTACACCCAAACCACCATAATTTTTCGGCGAGCATACTTGCTTCCAATTTACCAGGCTCTTCCCTTCTAATGTTTTCATCATCTTTTCCTGCAATTTTGTCTATCACAGGTTGAATCCTCCACTCTCTTTCGCTTTCGGACTCCCAGCGGTAACCCCAAGTATTGGCAAGGAAGATCCCCATTCAGCAGCCCAAACTCGGCAAGTATAGATCGTGTGTTTATATCCGAGCAGGAGATAGGGTAGGCCACCATATTTTCCATGTTTGTTTTCAGCTCCGAAGCACTACCGAACAGCTGCAGGATGGCGTGGACCGCAGTTAGGTCCACTCTCATCAGGTTGATGAAGAGTGCAGCATCATCTGCATAAAAGCTAGATCAAAAACAAGCGACCCGTGTCCCAAGCGGTGTCAATATTAGTGAGTAAAATTGGGACTCAAGAAGCGCTCGTTCTCATCGACTCTAGTAACTGACAGTTTCATCATTGATGTAGTTGCAAGTAGTCTATCGCGGAATATTCAGGCTATTGCAACCATTTCAGTAAAGATTGCAGACGGGGGCACTTTGCAATGTACGCAGATCATTCCAAGTTGTGTCTGGGAAACTCGAGGGCATTCATTTCAAGTAATTTGCGAGTTATTTCATTAGGCTGCTATGATATGGCCGATGTCCTCCGCCGTGATGGCGATGGCGTTGGATTGGTGGAGGCAGCGGTGTCGCGGCGGCCGTGTGCAGTTATCGTATCACGGCAATGTTCTGCTTGATCGGCCCTCCTCGATCTAGCCGTCGACGCGTTCCAAAACTACTGCCGGAGATCTTGCCCAAGGATATTTGGATCGGATAGTATTCGTTCGTGCGTGTCCATATCAGCTTATGTGGCTCAAGGAGGGCATAGTGTGAAGCTCTGTTATTTGTTTACACCATGGGACAAATCAACATCTTGATTACCATGGCACAGACAGTGGTGGAGAAAGTCTTGATGGCTGAGATCGAATGATCAATAAGGCGGAGGGGGCCTTGAAGGCGATGGAATCAGCCAGGTGTTCAAATAACTTTCAGTAGCAGCAGTGCCAAGTGGGGGCGATAGCACTGGAGGATTTCATTTTTGGTGGTGCTCCTCGGATGTCGAGTCAGGGTGAAAACCTAATGTCTGCCCTTCATTGGTTGTGTCTGGCAATTGCCTTGTTTAAGGTGTTGTTTTGAGAGTTCGGTCTTTCTTCAGGGTGAAAACCAATAATCTTGGATCACGCGATGACGGTGCTTGTGCACTGTTTTCTTGTTGAAGTCGTCGGTTTTGAAGACTTTTTTATGTTTTCTGGGTGTTGCCTTTTGTGGTGGTTCTTGTGCTACCGCTGAGAGGAATTGATCGCTGCGGCGATGCCATTTTTTATTTCTTTTTTGTTTTCTTTCTGGGTTGTGTGCATCCTAGATGTCTTTGTGACTTCTTCTTGGTGCAGAGCCTGAGTGTAATTGGTATATCTTCACGATATTAATATATTCCGCTTTAAAAAAAATGATATGACGGTGGGAATGGACTGGTTGCAGCATTCTGGACCCATGTGGGTTTATTGGACTGAGGAGATTCTGCAGTTTATGCACGTAGGGGAGCAACTTATACTGACAGGAGTGCAAAGTCAGCTGCATCCAGTAAAACTCGTTTCCGTTTGTGTGCACTGGAAGCCTGTAATGCCATTGCTCATATGGTGTCTCTCGGCCTCTTGCCATCTGGAGCTGTTGTTCATTACTATCACTCCATGCTTTTACGTGATATGAAACTACAAACTGGAGGAACTGCATTTGAGTATGAATGTACTGCCATTAATACATATTTATATCACATTGGAGGTGGGGCATACCAACAACAGATACGTCTATTGAAGTAAGAAACTGTAATGGTAGTAGGTGTTATTTTGAAATATTTGAACCTAGAACAATAGGAACAATAAAACCAACATAATTAAAGAGGCATGCATGTTCGCTTATATAGGAACAATAAAACCCACAGCAACCGCATTTGCTCGATTCCACCATCATAAATCCCTGTAAATACCGAAACCGTCCGACGTATTTTGAGGAGAATATGATCTGAGCCGCAAGTTCATGTTTCACGAAGATCCAATCCGGAGGCCTATTCCGGAGCTCTGTCGGAGGAGGAAGCCATTGTCTGACTTTCCTTTATCAACTTTCACATGATGATGTGCGAGTCGTTCCATCAACAACAGCATGGAGTGATAGTAATCAACAACAACAACTCTCTCTCTCTCTCTCTCTCTCTCTCTCTGATTTGCAATACAAAGTTCTCGTGATCTTCTGACATGATTGGGAACAATTCGATATAATCGATGGTGTGTTTATTGCATAATGAATTGTCCTTTTATGATCAGATTATTCATTGAAATCGATTGAATCTTTTGGGTTTTATTTGTTGTATAATAAAATAGCCTTGCATGCTCTTCGATCTATTTTTTTGGCCTAGTTCGATGGGTTTTTCTTCAAAGTGAGTGGTGCTTTGTAGTGTTTTCAATCTTGCGGTGGTCTAACATATTGATAAAAAGGGCCAAAACACGTATTGTATTGTCTCCATGAAGGGTAAAACCATGGGTTTTTGTCATATTGTTTGACTTCTTCCTGTCTACAATACGTCATATTTGTTATTGCGATACTCTGTTTCTTGCTAACTTAACACATTAAGATGCATACTAGATAGGCTTTTGAGACGGGGTATTAGTAGTAGATGCAGTTGGATTAATGGTCTACTTATCACGGATCGAATGCCTATATGAAATTATACCATGAATGATCACATGATACTTAATGCTTTTGCCCAGGTGGAGCCACTCCGCCCAGGACGTGGTATCACATCATGCCTCGTGCAGAGCCATGGTTGTGTGGAGGGAGGGAAGGGAGGCACCTCGCAGGGTCGACTATGAACACCTCAAGGGCTGGCGTGCATAGGCGATTTGCTGGCAGCAACATGCGATGTGTGCCTCGCATATATAATTTACCACTGCGAGTGGTGCTATATTCTTCGGGATCCTCGGTAAATTTCAATAAACTGGTTTAGATTTTGGAATCACAAAAAAAAAGATTTTCGGTTGAGGCTCTTTCACTAGAATGATCCGACCCAGTAATCATGTCGACGCGACATGCTGACGCCAATGTTTTTTGTTTTGTCTTCACTTTTTTCTGTTCATTTTTTTCGTTTACTTTTTTACTACAGTTTCTATTTCAGATATTCTAAATATATGTGTTAGGAAAAATCACTTTACATAAATTTCGAAAAATACTAATAATGCATTTGAAAATGTTAAATGTATATAAAAATGTTAATCATGTGTACGAAAAATATTTAAGACATCTAAAAAATGTCAGGCCTTTTAACAAATGTACGTAACATTTTAAAAACTGTTCGCATAATTAGAAAATACTTTTCACATTAAAAAATGCACTTTACATTAAAACAATTCACAGGGTTCAAAAATGCATTTTTCTCATTTTCATAAAAAGTGTATACAATTTTTTAAAAATTGTACCATTAATATAATGTACGTGACATTTTTAAAAACAATGCCAACTATTACAAAAAAAGATCTCTGACATTTCATAAAATGTATATATAATATAAAATAATTTCTTGTAGATTAAAAAAATATTCATTTTCATTGGAATTTTAAAAAAAGTGCAACATGTATTTTTTGAATGTACATCAGGTATTTGAAGAATGACCAAAGGGCATATAAATGTTTCACGTCTGCACTAAAAATATACATTATCTACTGAGAAAAAGTAGGCATATGTTAAAAAAGATAATTGATTAAATACGAGAAAGAAACAAAACAAAAAAAAATAATCGAAGAATACAAATAAAAATAAAAGTGGAACAAAGAAAAAGAACAAAAACAGTTAAAAACAAAGAAAATGGTGTATAATGAATGCAAACAGAAACTCAAAGGAAACACAAGAAATAAAAATGAAAAGCAAAAATAAACAGATAGAAGAAAAAGAAGAAGACATGAGCTGGAGCGCTTTTGCGCTAATGGGCCTGCCTGATTAGCCCGCCAGTGGGCGATTTCTTATGAAAATGCTGTTTGGAGTTAGCATTTCAATAAGACGGGTCCCTTGCAGCGAACTTATGTTATAAGACCCCCAGCAATAATAGATTATAGAAGAATATTATTCCAAATACTCCTCTGAATGTATATAGTAGCATTGCGATTCCGAATATTTTTATTTATGAATATGAATAGATAAATTCATTGTATCGTTAGGTCGGGGCGGAGGTTTTGTCCAAAAAATTTAGGAGCAAAACGTCGACTCTACCGTATTGAAGTTTACTTTCCCATGAATGTATAATTCTTACCGTCATGAATCGATACTGGTGAGACATGGCGGTTCTCATTTGGTGTAGAGGTCACTGGAAAGTAACCTAGCGTGCACCCTCTCATAAGTTATGTCCTCTGTACGGGCCGACCCATTGTGGTATTTTTCTTACACGTTTTGGAACCTTCCCTGAAACATTTTTTCTTTCTTTTACATTTTTCGTTTTTAATTTTAGTCTTCATTTTCGTTTTTCCATTTTCCTTCTTTCATGTTGTTTTTCTTTTTTTTCCTTTTTCATTTTGTAAACATTTTTCAAATTTGTGAATAAATTTCTAAATACTAAATTCATGAACATTTTCTGAATTCATGATAACTTTTTGAAATCATGGAAATTTTTTAATTCGTGAATATTATTTTAAAGTTAGACAATATTTTTTAAACTCATGAAGTTTTTTCAAATTTGCGAACATTTTTTACTGATTTCCGAACATTTTGTAAAATATTAAAACTTTTTGGCACTCTAATTTTTAAAATTTTGGAAGAAATTGGGAAATTCATGAATAACTATTTTGTTTAGATGAACATTTTTCTAATTCATGAACATTATATTTAAATGTGAACATTTTTTTTAATTTATGAATATTTTTAATGTCATGAATAATTGGACGAAGCTGAAAGAGCTCAGAACTCGGAAGCTGAAAGTAGCCAAGCTGCAAGAGCAAAACCTCAAGATACTCTGAAGATTTAAAGAGTTGGACGACTTTGAAGATTTATTGACCTTTAGAAGACCAAACCCTGTTATATAATTACATTAGATGCGACGATTGTGAGCTATCATTTGTTTGATGCTTTTCCGACGACCACAAAATAAAACCCGTCTCTTCAAAACTATAGTTTGTATTGTGTGTATCCCTCTCTCTCCAACCTTATCTCTTCCTTACTTAAAACCCTTGGAACCAATAGAGGATGAATGGAGATGAACTCATATTTTATGAACCGATGACTCAATTGGAGACGGACCGAAGGGTTCAGAACATGGATGATCACATAAAGAATAACTCTATAGCCGGAAAGGATATGTCCCAGCATACTCTTTAGTGCTTTGAGAAAGGTGCTGCTACTTGGTGGAGGATGTACCAAACCATCAATGGATGGCCAAGAGTAACCACTTGGGAAGAATTTAAGTTAACTCTGGTAAGGTCTTGTCTTGTGTCCCCGAATTTGAAGCCTTATGAAAATGATATGAAGAAATCTTGTGCATGCAAGCTTTGTGGAGCAATATGACACAACCATAAAGAACACACGGATGAATGCCCTCATTGTGAAGAAAGTCACCCAGCTGAAGAATGCCCAACTAGGCAGATTACTTGTTTCTTGTGTGAAGGGAGTACCCGCTACCCTGCTCAGTGTCACTTTTACCCCATGGTACAAAGAACCATCTAGCAGAAGAAGGAAGCAATTAAAAGAGCCCATGGAAACTTTAGAAGAACATGTGATGAAGGAAGAGGTGAAGGACACACCCGAAGAAGACCCAATTAAACCCTGCACCAAGTCATGCTATTCATGTGGAGAATAAGGACACATCTCCCAAAATTTTCTGAAGGGGGATCTAGTAGAATTGCTGATAGTGGAAGTAGAGTATGACCCATAGGAAATAGAAGCCCTAATTGGCACGGAAAAGTCCAGGAAGAGAAACAGAATGTATCCTGATACGTCTCCAACGTATCTATAATTTATGAAGTATTCATGCTATTATATTATCCATCTAGGTTGTTTTATACGCATTTATATACTATTTTATATGATTTTTGGGACTAACCTATTAACCTAGAGCCCAGTGCCAGTTTCTGTTTTCTCCTTGTTTTTGAGTTTTACAGAAAAGGAATACCAAACAGAGTCCAATTGACGTGCCAATTTTTGATGAATTTTTAAGGACCAAAAGAAGCCCCTAGAGTGCAATAGTTGGGCCAGAAGAGTCCCGGGCTGCCACGAGGGTGGGGGGCGCGCCCACCCCCCTGGGGCGCGCCCCCTGCCTCGTGGACAGCCCGGAGACCCCCTGACTTGAAATCAACGCCAACCTCTCCTATAAATACAGAAACCTTGGGGAAATAACCTAGATTAGGAGTTTCGCCGCCGCAAGCCTCTGTATCCACGAGAAATCAATCTAGACCCTCTCTGGCACCCTATCGGAGGGGGCCATCATCACCGGAGGCCATGGAGGAGGATCTCGGAGGGGCCATCATCGCCATGAAGCCCAAGGACCAGACGGAGAACCTCTCCCCATCCAGGGGGGAGGCCATGGAGGAGGAAGCACAAGGGGGAGAACCTCTCCTTCTCTCTCTCGGTGGCGCCGGAGTGCCATCGGGAGGGGAATCATCGCCGCGGTGATCGTCTTCATCATCATCATCATCATCATCATCATCCTCATCTCTTTTACACGGTCCACTCTCCCGCATCCCGCTGTAATCCCTACTTGAACATGGTGCTTTATACCACATATTATGATCCAATGATGTGTTGCCATCCTATGATGTTTTGAGTAGATATCTTTTGTCTTTGGGTTGATTGATGATCTAGAGTTGTACGAGTTGTATGTTTTATTTTGGTGCTGTCCTATGATGCCCTCTGTGTCGCGCAAGCGTGAGGGATTCCCGTTGTAGAGTGTTGCAATATGTCCATGGTTTACTTATTGTCTGTGTTGCTTGAGTGACAGAAGCATAAACACAGATAAGTGGGTCGCGACGTATGGGATAAAGGGGACTTGATGCTTTAATGATATGGTTGGGTTTTACCATAATGATCTTTAGTAGTTGCGGATGCTTGCTAAAGTTCCAATCATAAGTGCATATGATCTAAGAAGAGAAAGTACGTTAGCTTATGCCTCTCGCTCATATGAAATTGCAATGACGACTACCGGTCTTGTTAACAATTGCCTAGGATAATTCCGCACGCCGATCCATCATTATTCCACACTCGCTATTTATAATATTTAGTAATTTATTCTAACTTTATGATAACAACACCTGCTTTTATATTTTAGCTCTTTGATATCATGCAAAGTTATCCTCTTCATACCCACAACGTAGTTTTATTTCTCGTATCTAGTTGGAAGCAAACGTTCTATGTACGTAGAGTCGTAGCAGTGGCAGATAGGACTTGAGAGAATATTGATCTTACCTTTAGCTCCTTGTGGGTTCGACACTCCATACTTATCACTTCCACCTTTGGAAATTGCTACGATGATTCCCTGCACTTGGGGATTATCATATCCCTAGAACAACCCAATTTCTACAAGGAAGGACCTGAGTCATATCACATGTTTCAGGTGCAAGGGTTCAGGGCACTGATACGTCTCCGTCGTATCTACTTTTCCAAACACTTTTGCCCTTGTTTTGGACTCTAACTTGTATGATTTGAATGGAACTAACCCGGACTGACGCTGTTTTCAGCAGAACTGCCATGGTGTTGTTTTTTGTGCAGAAAATAAAGATTCTCGGAATGTCCTGAAACTCCACGGAACACCTTAGAAAAAACAATAAAAAATCCTCGTCAAAGATGAAGACCAGGGGGCCCACACCCTGTCCACGAGGGTGGGGGCCGCGCCCTCCCCCCTGGGCGCGCCCCCCTACCTCGTGGGCCCCCTGGAGACCCTCCGACGCCAACTCCAACTCCATATAGTGGCTTTCGGGGAGAAAAAATCAGAGAGAAGAAATCATCGCGTTTTACGATACGGAGCCGCCGTCAAGCCCTAATCTCTCTCGGGAGGGCTGATCTGGAGTCCGTTCGGGGCTCCAGAGAGGGGGATTCGTCGCCGTCGATATCATCAACCATCCTCCATCACCAATTTCATGATGCTCACCGTCGTGTGTGAGTAATTCCATCGTAGGCTTGCTGGACGGTGATGGGTTGAATGAGATTTATCATGTAATCGAGCTAGTTTTGTTAGGGTTTGATTCCTAGTATCCATTACGTTCTGAGATTGATGTTGCTATAACTTCGCTATGCTTAATGCTTGTCACTAGGGCCCGAGTGCCATGATTTCAGATCTGAACCTATTATGTTTTCATGAATATATGTGTGTTCTAGATCCTATCTTGCAAGTCTATAGTCACCTACTATGTGTTATGATCCAGCAACCCCGAAGTGACAATAATCGGGACCACTCCCGGTGATGACCATAGTATGAGGAGTTCATGTATTCACTATGTGCTAATGCTTTGTTCTGGTTCTCTATTAAAAGGAGGCCTTAATATTCCTTAGTTTCCAATAGGACCCCGCTGCCATAGGAGGGTAGGACAAAAGATGTCATGCAAGTTCTTTTCCATAAGCACGTATGACTATATACGGAATACATGCCTACATTATATTGATGAACTGGAGCTAGTTCTGTGTCACCCTATGTTATGACTGTTACATGACGAAGCACATCCGGCATAATTATCCATCATTTATCCGGTGCCTACGAGTTTTCCATATACTGGTTCTTGCTTATTTACATTTTCGTTGGTACTGTTACAATCATTACAAAATACCAAAAACATTACTTTTACTGTCTTTACTTTTGTTACCGTTACCATCACTATCATATTACTTTGCTACTAAACACCTTGTTGCAGATACTATGTTTCCAGGTGTGGTTGAATTGACAACTCAGCTGCTAATACTTGAGAATATTCTTTGGCTCCCCTTGTGTCGAATCAACAAATTTGGGTTGAATACTCTACCCTCGAAAACTGTTGCGATCCCCTATACTTGTGGGTCATCAGGCACTAATTAAGTGGTTGCCCAAAAAGGAAGCTGAGGACCCAAGGAGGCTATATGATCACAAGGAAACCTCGAGACTTGTCAGAAGTAATATATTTCCGTTGTAATGAAGCAGGACACTTTGCCAGAGATTGTCCCAATGAGGATATTCGTGTTAAATAGTTGAGTCTGTGAGAAATATAGTAGTAGTAGTGGGAACAATTCTTGTATATTGAGGTGTGGAGTTTAGGCATGCAATGGAAATGCAAGAGATTGCAATAAATTCATGAAATCAATAAAGTTCTTGTGTCATACGTGGAATTTTACGACTTGTTACTCTATGAAGAAAGATTTTGACATTTTTCGAGGATATGAGAAATATGGTCTATGAATGAATTTTTGCATTTTAAGGGTGATATTAATCTTGTGCTAAAAAACTCGTGCATCTTGTGCATTCTTGAGATTTCAGGCTTGACCTGATGTGGATCTCCACAATGCTAAAACTGTAATGAATAATAGTATGACGCCTGGCACTGCAGCAACGACTCGTGTGCCACAGCTTAGCTGTGTGAGAAGAGAACTCATCATCGTCACCTTGACTCCCATGTACTCCCTCCGTTCCTAAATATAAGTCTTTGTAGTGATTCCACTAGATGGATTACATACAGAGCAAAATAAAAGAATCTACACTTAAATACATCTATATACATCTGTATGTGGTTCATAGTGGAATCTCTACAAATACTTATATTTAGAAACGGAGGGAGTACATGAGTAGTAATCATGTAAAAACTATATCACCTTATATTTTGGAACGGAGGAATTATGTAACTTTTCCGGTACCATGCATGGAGTGACACATAGCTGGGCTTATAAGCCAACTTGTAACATCCCAAAATTCTAAATTTTGGAATGTTATATTAAATAAATAGTTTTGATTGTTTGTTTAATTGTGGTGTGGTTGTTTGTGTGAAATTGATTGAAATTTGAAACTTTTTGAAAGTTAAATGAGAGGGAATGAAATGGCTTTCCCAAACTTTCACCTTGCATTTATGATCTCCATGAATTCAAATTATTTTCAAATACAAAACCCTAGAGAGAAGATGACATGACTTCTTCCGTTATAAATGAAAAGGGTTTCGAAAAGATTTGAATTTCATTTGGAAATATTTCTAATTCAGAAACTTTATGCAAGTCAATGATTTTCATGAGAGAAGATAAAATGACTTCTTCAAATTGTATGAAATATGAGTTGGAAGTTTAAAAGAATCAAATTTAGAGTCCCTTTGAAATTATTTTCAATTTGGAGTTATTTGGGTTTATTCAAATTATTTTTCTCCAAAAATAAAACATATGGGAAATAGGGTAAAATGATTCCCTACAATAGAAAATTGGAGACAAATAAGTTTGAAAGCATTTTGGTATTTTAAAAATGATTTGTATGGGGTTTTATTGCTTCATTAACACTATTTGGTTTATTGGAATTTTTGTGGATTTTATTTGACTCTGAAAAATAGCGCATGTTGTAGAAAATATTTTTCTGAAAATTTTGATATATAATATGCCTATGTAGAATTTTATTTTTATTTTCGTTATTCAGTTTGTTCTTTTCTGTTTTATTATAAAAAAAGAAACTCTATGTGCGGCCCATAACTATCAGACGCCTGCGTGCGCAACATAGTCAGCAGGCAGGCCCGTAACCGTTTTTATTTATTTTTCCGTTATGCTTGAAAAAAAATATTATTTTCAGAAATATTTCTTTTTCTTAAAAAAATGCAACGCGCGTGTGCAGGCTGGCTGAACCCGTGCGTTTTTCTCTTTTCTATCTTTTCGTCTATGTTTAGTCCCACATTGCCTAGCCTTTGACCCCTAAAACTCTTTTCCACCTATAAATATAGACCCATGAAGCCTTCGAGAATCATCCGATTCGGTTTAAATCAATATTTTGGTTTGACTAGATTCACGAAAGAAAAACATATTTTTCCCCTTCGGCGGAAATTCTGGAAGTCGTCTCCTCTCTCTAGTCGTCTTTTCTCTACCTTATAAAGGTATCTTTCTTCGTATTTTATTCATATACTACCATAGCTTATTATGTAGATATTTTTCTTCCGTGAAACAGCTTGGCTCTGATTTTTTAAATAGTCATAACTTTTTAATCGTCCATCCAAATTAGACGAAACCAATGCCACCTACCTAGTGAATCTATCAAATAAACTTCTGCAACTTTCAAATTTCGAAATTTGTTCAGATTCATACTTAAATTTCTTTTAATCATATTTTTTTATCCGTACCTCCATTTTCGATGAAACCAATGCCTAAATCTTCACGATCCCCTCTGTTTAGTTAACCAACTTGAACATGTTTTTGACAATTTAAAATTTAAGTTTAGTTCAGATTAGTATCCGATCTTGTTTCGTTTGTTTCTTGAGTTTCGTAACTCTGTTTGAGTTGATTCTTTTTGCAAATCGTATCTAATCACATGTACCTAGTGTTAAAATCTAATCCACATAAATATAATGTTGTTAAAATTTGTTTTTTGTTTAGATTCGTTATTTGCTTGTTTTCGAGTTTTATTTGGATATTTTCTCGATTTCCCTTTGCATCTTTTGCTTGAGTGCTTATGTATGCAATTACTTGCTTACGATAGATTGATCGGAGTGTGACGAGTAGAACTATCAGGAATTATGAGTGCGAAGGATCTTCATCAACAGTACAAGAAAAGTTCACACTTTGATCGTACTTTTCAATACCCAATTTTTACTATGCATTAATTTCACCCTCAAAGATTGCATGAGTAGGATTGGGAATTGAGCATTTGCTATGTAGTTCATGAGGTAGGAACCTATGATCCTTGAAACACCCCGGGTTTATTCGTTATGTCATATATTGCTAAGCCATACTCGTAGACGGGGATTGGTATGTGAGAATCATGCAAGTTGTGAGAGATAATAACTAAGGAAACTTAAGGTGGCTACTTTAATACACATCTGGGTGGATTGGTTGAGGCACCCTGGAGAACCCAGTGGCTTGCCCGGGCACCTGGAGAACCCAATGCTTGCCCAAGGGAATCCCGGAGTACCCGTGTGATTTTTCCTCGGTTTGCCACCCAGGCTCAAAGGATCATATAATATTTCATAATAGAAACTTCCGTGTGGAGCCACAAGCCATTATGGGCTCTGGCATAGTTGAGTAAGTTGTGTGAGCTCTTGAAGAGGTGGACTAGCAGATGTAGGAGGATTGTAGGCGTACCGGTCCGCCCGGAGTAGAGAGTAAATGCTTCTGAAAGACTGTGTCTCGGTCATCCCGTTCTCAAACACCAAGCAGTGCAAGGGCTTCAAGGGAGGCGATCGAGTCTTGTGGGGAAAAGTGCGCAAACCTTTGCAGAGTATATAAACTAATCATGGTTAGCCGTGTCCCCAGTTATGGACAATTTTGAGTATCTGGAAGTGAATATTTTGTTGATCTCATCACTCTTTATTTAATGTATTGGGTTTAATGATTAATTATGGGATTGAGTTGGGGGAACCTTCTCAATATGGGTATAAACTTTGTAGTAAATGAAATTTATTCTTTTGTTGTAGGGAAAATTTAGCTTTATGCAAAATCTAAACTTAGAGCCTCCACCAACCAAATATGCATGTAGTGATAGATATTGTTCATCATTATTCTATGATGTGAATTTGCCAATACATTCAATGTACTGACCTACATGGCTGCAACGTCTCATGTTGCAGGAATCTTACGATGAGTAAGTGATACGTTAGGGTTACGATGTATACACTCAACTTTTCAGTTGGTGTCGTTGGGACTCCATAACCTTGATGTTACTTCCGCTATATGGATTGAGGTAATGGTATTTACTTTACTTATTATATGTGATTGCACTCTGTTATAAATCCTCGAGTACTGTGTGTGTTAGCATACCGATCCAGGGATGACACTTAAGCACAGAGACTTCGATCCATTCGGTCGGGTCGCTACACAACTTTAGTTAGCATCAACTTTAGTAATGCTTGTATGGACTGTGTGATGATGATAATTTGCATGTAACACTTTCTTGTTCTCTAATTTATGTTTCATTAGTAAGCCAAGCTTCTGACATTCTCTATGACAAGAAAGTGCCACAAAAGCTAAAAGACAAATTCTATAAGACAGTGGTTCGACCCGCAATGTTGTATGGCGCTGAGTGTTGGCTGACTAGAAGACGTCATGTTCAACAGTTAATTGTGCCGGAGATGCACATGTTGAGATGGATGCATGGACACACAAGGAAGGAGTGAGTCCGGAATGACGATATACGAGATAGAATTGGGGTAGCCCGACTGGAGAGAAGCTTGCCCAACATTGTCTGAGATGGTTTGGGCATATTCAGCGTAGGTCTCCAGAAGCGTCGCTCCATAGCGGACGGCTAAAACATTGCTGATAATGTCAAGAGAGGTCGGGGTAGACTAAATTTGACATCGGAGGAGTCCGTAAAGAGGGATCTGAAGGACTGGAGTATAACCAAAGAACTAGGCATGGACAGGGGTGCGTGGAAGCTTGCTTTTCATGTGTTAGAACTGTGAGTTGGTTGCGATATCTTATGGATTTCAACTCTAGCCTACCACTGAATAGTGAAAATATAAAGCTAAACATGGTTCCACATGCACCCACGTGAAAAGTAGTTTTGGAAAAAATACTGGTAAAATTTTAAAAATTCTAAAATTTTGGGGGTATCAAACTTGGTCAACCATTCTACGAACAATGTGAAGTTTTGTCACATTTTTATATTTGCTGTTGAACGTGGATTCGGTGAATATGGTTCCGCATGAACCCCCTATAAACAGTAATTCAAAAAAAATAATAGAATAAAAAATCTGAATTTTTATGGACGACCGGCATGCTTGGGCATGAAGTTTCACAAAGAAATGCCATGGGGGATTCTGAAAAAAATGACAAAAACACTATTTGATGAATAGTAGTCCGAATTGTATTTTCTTCACTAAGAATACCACGGTGTCAACAGTAGCAGTAGGTTATCTAAGAAGATCAAGAGGGGTTGTTGGATCGGATAAAACATATAAGTTCACTGTATGTCGGTCGAGATATGTAATAGATTTAGTTGAATTGTCATGTATCAAAAAATTACAAGAAGTTACATAACAAGTTCTGAAATAAAATTAGATTGGCACTCCTTGTCGCTTCCTCCCTGGCAGGGCACTACTTTGATATGTATCCTGAGCATGAGTTGTAACATAATTAGGAAATGATTTATGAGGGGCTATCCTTGATTCCCATGCAATTAGAGTGAAGTCTCCTTTCGGCCTAACACTAGGATCTTTTATAAGTTCCCTAAATGTCACACTTGGCAATTCCGTCTTGATCGACATATTATCACTATAAGGTTTCATGCTTAGTGGATGCAAAGCAATGTCTGTTATGTCCACTTGATGGCCTTGTTCTATGCGCATGGTTGGGTTCACACCATAAATGGAGCGGTTTCTTTTAACCATTCTTGCTGCCTTGTCTAATATACAATGCCAGAACTGAACATCAAGGTTGCTTCTCAACACATCTGTGAACATATTTGTTGCGACAAGTGAAATTTGCGAATTGTGGATCACCATGGCAAATTCATCTGCTATTTGTACTAGCCGCGGATGTTTTGCTGGCTCTACACTTCCGAAGGCGAGTGCCTTGAAAAGGTACGTCAACTCATCATGAGATAGCCCACTTAGTAAAATTGGTTTCATCGTTCCAAACCGGGCTATTCCTTTAAGCTTACTTACAATGATGATCTTGCTTCCTCTGCCCATTCCTATGAGAAATGAGTGGAATGTTTTCCAGTCATCATCACCTACATCAGAAGCAAACTCAATAACTACCAACATTATCCCAGTCATTGCCCTCCCATCACCAAGTATCCCCAAAAGGCTGTCTCCATTCAAGTGCAAAATAGAGGAGAAGCGTGAACGAACCCTTTCATCACCACACACATGAGCAACCAAAGTTTTCTTCCCAACTGCGGCGCCACCTATGAGCGGAAGAATGGCTAATGCATGATCACCTGAAGGATCGTTGTGCTCCAACAAGAAGCTCAAAAGCTTTTGCTTTTCAGCGTGTCGACTAAACATGAAGTTGTCGGTGTAAAGATAAACATCATATGGCCTACGGGACATGCGCTCACATCCTCCCAGAAGCACAACAAACTCTGACATGTTTGTGATAGCAATTTCTAAGCTTTCCAAAGCAGCATGTGAGTCGAGGCCCATGGCCTTATTGCCTTTCACCGCTGCTGTTCGAGAACGCTTGACTGAAAATTCTGGAATGATTAAATACAAACTGCTGCTAGATGAGTCGTTGCTGCTAACCTCGTCGAAGCCAACACCGTCTTGGAGGGCTCGGTACCTCGAGGCATTGAGGAGGCTGTGACCTCGGTACATGGCCTCCGAGAGCATCTTGAGCTGCATCATCATCCCGGAGTTTGTTATGTATCGAGCATCCGCCTCCTCGACGATGGTGCAAGCTCTCATTAGGAGGTGGTGCAACCTTTCCACCATCTTTTCCTCTGGCTGCGCATGGCTTGAGTGGCACTTGTTCATCAGGAAGGAGATGAACCGGCTCACAAGTTCACCTGCAACTGCTGATACGGCAACCTCCATGGCCGGGATTGATGAGGTAAGCTGATGAGGCAACTGCTGAGACTGCCAAGTCCTGAAGAGACTCTTAGCAAGATATAAACTGCTACAGGCAGCCTATTTTGTTTAAACAAAGAATCGCTGGACGACTGGGTGGGTGGGTGAGTGGGTTGGTGGCTGGGAGACCTGGACCTGGACCAGTCAACTTATTAAGCAGCATGGAAAAGAATGGACCGGCCAGTATTTGACTATCTGTTATATTCATGGTAGGTCCAAATCCATTATTGTGCCATGGCAGAAATGCATATCTAATCATCTTCACTCGTCTTTCGTCGGACTCCTTTTACATTCTACACACGTGGGAATTTGCTTGCTTTCTTTCCAGAGGAACTTTAGTGGAAAAGCATCGCGCAAGTCATCGTCAAGCAAAGAATATGTGCCTTTTTTTTGTATCTTGCCCAGTGATGACGAGAACCACAGCTCCATGCTTCAGTAATCTTTTCAGAGGCACATTTGCTCTTTTGGTATCTTCAGAACCCAGTCAGTCTCTCTATGGTCCATTTTGCGCCACTTCAGTCTTTCCATGTAGCCCATGTGGAGCATGGCGACACCCATGCCCGGGCACACCCTTCGGCCGGCACCGAATGGTACCATCCTAACCTCCCCGGCGCTTCCCGCCGCCGCAACAAGGCTCTGCAGGCTAGAAATGACAATTGTGTGTAAAAAAGGTAGAGATATATTGGAAAACAGACAAAACAGAAGAAAATCATGAACCACAATGAAAAAAAAAGAAAACCAACAAAAAACGAGAAACATGAAACAAAACCAAAGAAAAGAAGAAGAATAAACACTGAAGGTAAAAAGAAAAAATCGTAAAACAAAAAACAAGAAGAAAATCCGGATTTTTTTGGGAAAATGATAAAACCAAGAAAAGAAGCACACAATAACAGAAGAAAACCAAAAACAATAAAGAAACAGTGAAAACAAGGGAACTAGCGAAGAGACGAAATCACTAATTGAGGAGTATGGCCGTGCCTCCCGCGAAATCACAACCGTGCCTCTCGCGGAAGCAAAACCGTGCCTCTTACGGAAGGAAAAAGAAATAGAAAACACAGTTTTTCGTTTCCGAGAGGCATGGCCGTGCCTCTCGTGGAAGCACAATCGTGTTTCTCGCGGAAGGGATTTTTTTTTTTCTGTTTTTTCCCTTTCTGAGAGACACGAGCGTGCCTCTCGCGAAATCTCAACCATGCCTCTCATGGAAGAAAAAAACAGAAAACACGTTTTTTGTTTCGTTTCCGAGAGGCACGTCCAAAAACTAAGGAAGACCGGTGGAAAACCAAAAAGTCAAAAAACCCAAGAAAAAAACCCGTTTAAAAAACCGAGAACGCGTGCAAAAAAAAACAAAATCCGGAGGAAGCGTTCAGAGCGTGACACGTGGCGGACGGCTGAGAGTGCACCAAGTGGCGCTGATCGTTGCGAGGCTCTCGAAGGAGCGCTCGTCAACTAGTTGCTCTCGCGAAACGAAGGCCAGCAATAGGGAGTGAGCGAACGACCACAGGCGGGAACATGGGCCAGCCCGAACATTAGAGGCGAGATGTATTACAAATCACTACGGGCGATATATAGCTGCTGCGAGCAAGAAGTCGTGGGGCCTCTGAGGACATCCCCAATAGCCTTAGCTTTAGGTCCAGGCCTATTTTGCTTAAAATGACCAACAAACTCCAGGCCAAAACCAGCGACGTTGCGGCTGCGGTTGCGGTTGCGCCGTTGCCACTCTGGGCTGACCGGCTGAGCAAGGGGCGACCAGCGACGTGGCTGCCGTCGGTCGGCCAGCCCTGGCTGTGGCTTGCGGCGCTCGCACGCTGCTGCCTCCTTCCCTCCTCAATGCCTCCCCGCCTTCCCGGCAGCCAGATTTGCTAGTTTCTTCTATGAGGTAGAGAAATGGGGATCGAAGTTGCACGGGAAGAGAGAGAAAGAGAAGTGGATCAATGCTAGCTGGACTCCAATTTGTAGCTAAGTCAAGTGCCGTGTCTGATTGGGTTACCTTGTTTCATGTCAGCAAGTTGAGCCACTTGCTCTCTCCACTTGTGCTCCCCGGCCGGCCGGATATAATTTTTTTTAGCATGCGAACAATCTTGACTAGTAGCCAGCTGCAAGTGGGCATACGGTTAAATTTGTTTAAAACCTAAAGATCTGATTTCGATCTGTCTGCCCCTTGAATTAGGGGTGGGAAATGAGGGGGACAGACAGGGACATACGAAGGGCGAGCCCAAGCTGTCCACGGACACAGCGGGAGCCTGATTTCATAATCCTGGTTGTTGATGCTGGGCTAAAAGGGTGGTGGCAGGCCGGCGTGAGGCTGGGCCCCATGAGCACATTTAGCCCCGGTTTGTATAACCAACCGGGACTAAAAATGCCCCTATATAAACCATTCGTCTAGCCTGAGCCCAGTCTCTCTGTTTCCCCCTTTTCTCTCCTCTGTTCTTTCCCTTGCTCGAGCTCAGCCTTCATTGTTGCCAAAATTTGTCAAGATATGTTCACAAAGGTTAGCAACTTTGTCATTTCATCTCTCACTGCTAGATTAGCTCGTAAGTATATTGATTTGTGGGTTTTAGTTTGGGAATAATTATATGTGGGGGTTTATTTGATTTATATGCAATTTGAGCTCAAATTAACTTCTTAGTTTGCATAGTATAGGTGTGGTTTACTTAGTGCCTCCCAATCCCCGTCATACCCACCGTCGATCGCCCACACCGTCCCCGTAGCCGGCACCACCTTAGTGAGCCTCTTGTTCTTATCCTTCTTATAAAAAATCTTATCCGTATGATTTAGATAGTTTTCTTACTTGGATGATTGTTTTTTATACATAGTGCCATGGTCTTGATATCCGTCCCCGTCGGCCCTTGTCTGGTTTATGATTCGATGTGGTATATTCTCTTTTATAGCTATCTCTTTCATTTCGCGTTTATGACAATAATGCCCATCAAGTTGACATAGATATTTTTATCTAGGAGGTATGTGAACCGGAAATTGCAACTGACCCTCTTGTTAAGAAGTTAGATTTAGCTGAAAAAGAAAACGGGTATTTGAAAAGAATTCAAGAAGAGAAGATGAAATTAGATTTGTATGTTGCCGATGTCGTCGATGATCACAAAATCAAGATGGATGCAATGCGCTTGAAGACTAGAAATATTTGAAAATATGCCGTTAATAAAAAGGCTTGGTATCACTATGATGTTGGATCAATTGTTACCTTAGTTGCGATCTTGATCGCATTTGTTGTTGCATTTAAATGCTTTAGCTAGATACTCTTGTATGTTGTTTTATGAGAATAAGTGTGTATGAACTTGTATTAATTTGGTCTTTTCAGTCTTGTGTAACGAAGATGAGCCGGCAATGGATGTACGATGAGGGCTTCTGCGTGCATAGTTCATTAATGGTGTGCAGAATTTTCTGCGTGCGGCTGAGGCAAACCAGCGGATGGTTTCATGTGTTGTCCATGTGCTTTTTGTAAGAATGATAACACTTACTCTAAGTCAAGAGTCATTCACGTCCACCTGTTTACGTCCGGTTTCATCTCCGGCTATAATTATTGGACCAAGCACGGAGTTAGAGGGGTTCTAATAGAAGAGAATGAAGAAGATGAGGATGATGACAACTATCCTGTGTTCCCTGAATATGATGGTACTACAATGGGAGAACAAGCTGAAGAATAGGCACCATGAGCACACTGATGATCTTGGTCGGGCCATTGCTGATGCAAAGAGAAACTGCGCAAGTGAAAATGAGAAGTTGAAGTTGCAGCGTATGTTAGAGGATCACAAGAAATTGTTGCACCCAAATTGCAAAGATGACAAGAAGAAGCTGGGTAACACACTGAAATTGTTGCAATGGAAGGCAGAGAATGGTGTACCCGACAAGGGATTTGAAAAGTTGCTGAAAATGTTAAAGAAGATGCTTCCAAAGGGTAACGAATTACCCGACAGTACGTACAAAGCAAAGAAGGCTATCTGACCTCTAGAATTAGAGGTGCAGAAGATACATGCATGCCCTAATGACTGCATCCTCTACCGCGGTGAGGAGTACAAGAATTTGAATGCATGCCCGTGCGGTGCGTTGCGCTATAAGATCAGCTGCGATGACCCTGGTGATGTTGAGGGCGAGCGCCCTAGGAAGCGGATTCCTGCCAAGGTGATGTGATATGCTCCTATAATACCATGGGTGAAACGTTAGTTCCAAAACAAAGAGCATGCCAACTTGATGCGATGGAACAAAGAAGACCGAAAGACGAGATGTTGAGAGTACCCGCTGATGGGTCGCAGTGGAGGAAAATCGAGAGGAAGTGGCTGGACTTTGCAGGTGACGCAAGGAACTGTTGGTTTGGTTTAAGTGCAGATGGCATTAATCCTTTTGGGGAGCACAGCAACAATCATACCACCTGGCCTGTGACTCTATGTATCTATAACCTTCCTCCTTGGTTGTGTATGAAGCGGAAGTACATTATGATGCCGGTGCTCATCCAAGGCCCCAAGCAACCCGACAACGACATTAATGTGTACCTAAGGCCATTAGTGGAAGAACTTTTACAATTGTGGGATATCAAAGGTGTACGTGTATGGGTGAGCACAAACAGCAGGAATTTGAACTACGAGCGTTGCTGTTTGTAACCATCAATGATTGGTCTGCTATTACTAACCTTTCAGGCTAGACCAACAAGGGATACCACGCATGCACGCACCGTCTAGACGGTACCAAAAGTATATATTTGAATAAATGTAAGAAGAATGTGTACCTGGGACATCATTGATTTCTTCCGATCACGCATCCCTTAAGAAAAGAAGGCAAGCATTTCAAAGGTGAGGCAGATCACCGGAAGAAGCCTGACCACCGTACTTTTGATCATATGCTTCATATGGTCAAGGATTTAAAAGTAATCTTTGGAAAGGGTCCTGGCGGACAATTTGTTTCAAATGGCGCTGATGGACATGCACCCATGTGGAAGAAGAAATCTATATTTTGGGACCTGCCCTATTGGAAAGTCCTAGAGGTCCGCTCTACAATAGACGTGATGCACGTGATGAAGAATCTTTGCATGAACCTGCTAAGTGATACGTCTCTGTCATATCTATAATTTTTTATTGTTTCACGCCAATGTTATACAACTTTCACATACTTTTGGCAACTTTTTATATGATTTATTAGACTAACCTATTGACCCAGTGCCCAGTGCCAGTTCTAGTTTTTTGCATGTTGTTTTGTATCACAGAAAATCCATACCAAACGAAGTCCAAACGTGATAAAAATTTATGAAGAATTATTTTGGAATGTATGTGATTTTTGGGAGGTGGAATCAACGCAAACAGAGGCCCACAATGAGCACAACCCACCGGGGCACGCCTGGGGGCCCAGGCACGCCCAGGTGCATTGTGCCCTCCTCAAAGGCCGGTTGGGGCCCTTCTTCTGGCGCAAGAAAGATAATTTATGGAAAAAGTCGTGTAAAAATTTCCGCGCAATCAGAGTTACGGATCTCCAGGAATTGAGAAACCGTGAAGGGCTAGATCTGGGAGAACGCGAAATAGAAGAGAATAGAGAGGGAGATCCAATTGGAGGGGCTCCCGCCCCTCCGCCGCTATGGATACCATGGACCAGATGGGGAACTCTCCTCCCATCTAGGGGGAGGCCAAGGAAGAAGGAGGGGGGCTCTCTACCCTTCTCTCCCGATGGCGCCGGAGTGCCGCTGGGGCAAGGATCGTGACGGGATCTACATCAACAATCTTTCTACCGTCAACACCAACTCTCTCCCCCTCTATCCAGCGATGTAACCTCTCTTCTCCCCATGGTAATCTCTACTTAAACTTGGTGCTCAACTCCATATATTATTTCCCAATGATATTTGGCTATCCTATGATGTTTGAGTAGATCAGTTTTGTCTTGTGGGTTAATCATGATCTTGTTTGGTATGATTGTATATTTTATTTATGGTGCTGTCCTACGGTACCCTCCGTCTCGCGCAAACATGGGCCCCCCGCTATAGGGCGTTGCAATATGTTCATGATTTGCTTATTGTCGGTGTTGTGGGGGTGAAAACAGCCTAAACACGGATAAGTGGGTTATGGCGTATGGGAGTAAAGAGGACTTGATACTTAATGCTGTGGCTGGGTTTCACAACCTTAATGATCTTTAGTAGTTGCGGATGCTTGCTAGGGGTCCAATTATTAGTGCATATGATCCAAGTAGAGAAATTATGTTAGCTCATGCCTCTCCCTCATATAAAATTGCAAGAATGATTACCGGTACTTGTTATCGATTGCCTAGGGACAAATGACTTTCTTGTTGACAAATGCCATCCACTTTTATTGCTTTGCAATTTATCCGTAGTTATATTCTTGCAAAGTACTCATAGTTTTATTCTTGCAAAATAGTTTCATACTTGTTTTAGGTAAAGCAAACGTCAAGTGTGCGTAGAGTTGTATAGGTGGTCGATAGAACTTGAGGAAATATCTTTTCTACCTTTAGCTCCTCTTTGGGCTCGACACTCTTATTTATCGAAGAAGGCTACAAATGATCCCCTACATTGTGGGTTATCAAGACCTTTCTCTGGCGCCGTTGCCGGGGAGCAATAGCGTGGGGTGAATATTCTCGTGTGTGCTTGTTTGCTTTATCACCAAGTGATTTTTATTTCCTGTTCTAAGTTTTTCTCTATCTTTAGTTATGGATATGGAACACGAAACACCAAAAAAATTAGTTGTACTTGCTACTCATGGTGATGGGGAACCTCCTAAAACCCTCGATGATCGTTATGTGAAAGATATTATGCACTACTTTGATAATCCTGAGAAAACCCCATTCATCTATATAATGGGAGTAACGTTGGATCAATGTGAATACTTTATGGATTATCGCTTGACTCATAAAGGGGGATTGATATGGGATCAAATTCATATGTTGCATTGGTATGCTTGGAATTTATGCCAGAGATATGATTTTACTTGTTGCTCTAGGATGAATGCTCCATACCTTCCCTTTACATGCAAATTTAATGATAATGAAACATTGGCTTCTTATGCCAATGCTATATATGATTATTATGATGTGGAATGAATAGAATAATTTGTTTCTTTTAAGGGTGATTATCGTCATTTACTGTCATGCTTCGCGTCAAGGCTTACGCGTTGTCCTAATGTAAGAGCGCAAAGTGATTGCTTATGCCTCTCATCAGTTGCGCCCTCACGAAGAGAACTATACAGTTCAAGACCTCGAGCTTGCTGTTGTTATACACGCACTAAAACAGTGGCGACATTACCTTCTCGGTAATTGTTGCGAGATCTTCACCGACCACCAAAGTCTGAAGTATCTTTTTACTCAGCCAGACCTGAACCTCCGCCGAATAGTTATAAAGATAATAGTTATACTAAAGATAATATATACCAAATCCGAATCATAGACAGGACGAGGGCCGACGGGGGAGGATACCAAAACCATTGCACTAAATAATAAGAAGCAATAATAAAAATAAGAAAATTATACAAGTATATATATAAACATACAAGTAAGAACTTTTTCCTTTCAGAAAGAAGATAAGAACAAGTGGCTCACCACGGTGGTGCCGGCGACGAGATCAGCGCGGGCGATCGACGGCGGTGAAGACGGGTACGGGACGTGACGGACAGCTAAACCTAGACAAATATTGAGGAAAATGGAGCTTGGAGGTCGAGCTTGGAGAGGAGAAAGCTTAAGTAGTGTGGCTCGCGCATTCCACCAAACACCTCATGTGCATAGGAGGTGAGATATAGCACCACAAAGCTCTCCAACAACCGGCAAGAAAAATAGAGCAGTGGAGTGCTCTGCTCGCGGACGAGGGGTATATATAGGCACCTCATTGGTCCCGGTTCATGGCATGAACCGGGAATAAAGGCCAACCTTTGGTCCCGGTTCAAGCCACCAAACGGTACCAATTGTGGTGGGCCAGGAGCGAGGCCCATTGGTCCCGGTTCGTCCCACCAACTGGGACCAAAGGGTCCAGACGAACCGGTACCAATGCCCCCACGAGGCCCGGCAGGCCCCCTGGCCTCACAAACCGGGACTAATGGGTAATCTGGCCCGAACATATGCCCTGTTTTCTACTAGTGCTTGTTCATCAGGAAGGAGATCAACTGGCTCACGAGTTCACCTACAACTGCAGACCTGGCAACATCCATGGCCAGGATTGATGGTGTAAGTTGTTGGTCGACTGTGGACAAATTTAACTAGACCGGCCTCTGCGAAGACTTGCAGAGACTATTGGCAAAGGTCATACCGTTTCTGCTTCTAGTGGGCCCCATGGTCACTACCTACCATCGCTGATGAATCGATCCCCAATCTTGTCCTTCCCGAGACCACCATGGCGGCAGCACCGAGGCCACCAGCGAGCCGCGCCGCCCAGCACCTAGAACCGCCATCCCACCTCTAGCGGAGCCATGGTGTTCGCTGCAGTCAAGTGCGGGGATGGTGGGAGGAGAGCCGCCTAGGTCGACTTTGAGATCCGGAAGGGACCACGCGCGTGGTGGCCTCGCTGTCGGCAACGTGCGCTGCCACGGTGCTCTGGCAGTTCTTGGATATCCTCGGTAATGTTAATTTAAAATGGTTTCCTTCTCTGAAATGTGGCTAAATCTATGGATTTTGGGGAGGCGCTACTGTGGGAAGAATCCCGACGCATAGTAATTCACATAATCTAATCTAATTCTGCAGAGGCATACTACGATCTTAACCGAGTCTGAGATCTCTCACAAGTTTTGACGAATGGTATATAATCACTCGATAAAATGCTTTATATGGCCATGCCAATGCGTAAGTTTCTCATGTATCAAAAATACAACAGGAGTTAAATTACACAAGTTCTCAATCAAAACTAAATTGGTTCTCCACTTTGCTTCCTCCTTGGAAAGGTACAACCTTCATGTGTATCCTGAGCATGACTTGTAGCAAAACAAGCAAATGAATTATGAGGCAGCATCCTTGATTCCCATGAAATTATAATAAAGTCTCATTTTGGTCTAAAGGGTCTGTTAGAAGTTCCCAAACGTCACACTTGGAAGTTTCTTGCTTGAAACATTATTTGTACAAGGTCTCACGATAAGTGGATAGAAAGCAAGGTCCGTTACAACCAGTGGATGGCCTTGTTGTATAAGTATGGCTTGGTCTACACTACTATATCTAGAGAGGTTTCTCAATATATCCGCGAACACATTTGCTGAGGTAAGTGAACATTGCGCACCGTGCACTAACATGGAAAATTCATCTGCCATCTGTACTAGGCATGGATGTTCTGCAGGGTCTACACTTACAAATGCAAGTGTCTTGAAAAGGTACCTCGACTAATCATAAGACATAGCAGTAAAGAAAATTGGTTTTGTTGGTGTTGTTGTTGGTGTTGTTGTTGTTGTTGTTGTTGTTGTTGGTGTTGTTGTTGCTGTTGCTGTTGCTGTTGCTGTTGCTGTTGCTGTTGCTGTTGCTGTTGTTGTTGTTGTTGTTGTTGTTGTTGTTGTTGTTGTTGTTGTTGTTGTTGTTGTTGTTGTTGTTGTTGTTGTTGTTGTTGTTGTTGTTGTTGTTGTTGTTGTTGTTGTTGTTGTTGTTGTTGTTGTTGTTGTTGTTGTTGTTGTTGTTGTTGTTGCTGTTGTTGTTGTTGTTGTTGTTGCTGTTGCTGTTGCTGTTGCTGTTGCTGTTGCTGTTGCTGTTGCTGTTGCTGTTGCTGTTGCTGTTGCTGTTGCTGTTGCTGTTGCTGTTGCTGTTGCTGTTGCTG
>NC_057798.1:13467503-13489768 GCF_018294505.1 Triticum aestivum
TTGTTGTTGTTGTTGTTGTTGTTGTTGTGGTTGTTGTTGTGGTTGCTGTTGTTGTTGCTGCTGTTGTTGCTGCTGTTGTTGCTGCTGTTGTTGCTGTTGTTGTTGTTGTCGTCGTCGTCGTCGTCGTCGTCGTCGTTTTTGTTGTTGTAATAGATTTAGTTGAATTGCCATGTATCAAAAAATTACAACAAGATTTACATAACAAGTTCTGAAATAAAATTAGATTGGCACTCCTTGTCGCTTCCTCCCTGGCAGGGCACTACTTTGATGTGTATCCTCAGCATGACTTGTAACATAATTAGGAAATGATTTATGAGGGGCTATCCTTGATTCCCATGCAATTAGAGTGAAGTCGCCTTTTGGCGTAACACTAGGATCTGTTATAAGTTCCCCAAATGTCACACTTGGCAATTCCGTCTTGATTGAAATATTATCACTATAAGGTTTCATGTTTAGTGGATGCAAAGCAATGTCTGTTATGTCCACTTGATGACCTTGTTCTATACACATGGTTGGGTTCACACCATAAATGGAGCGGTTTCTTTTAACCATTCTTGCTGCCTTGTCTAAAATACAACGCCAGAACTGAACATCAAGGTTGCTTCTCAACACATCTGTGAACATATTTGTTGCGACAAATGAAATATGTGAACTGTGGATCAGCGTGGCAAATTCATTTGCTATTTGTATTAGCCGCGGATGTTCTGCTGGCTCTACACTTCCGAAGGCGAGTGCCTTGAAAAGGTACGTCAACTCATCATGAGATAGCCCACTTAGTAAAATTGGTTTCATTGTTCCAAACCGGGCTATTCTTTTAAGCTTACTTACAATGATGATCTTGCTTCCTCTGCCCATTCTTATGAGAAATGAGTGGAATGTTTTCCAGTCATCATCACCTACATCAGATGCAAACTCAATAACTACCAACATTATCCCAATCATGGCCCTCCCATCACCAAGTATCCCCAAAAGGCTATCTCCATTCAAGTGCAAAATAGAGGAGAAGCGTGAACGAACCCTTTCATCGCCACACACATGAGCAACCAAAGTTTTCTTCCCAACTGCGGCGCCACCTATGAGCGGAAGAATGGCTAATGCATGATCACCTGAAGGATCGTTGTGCTCCAACAAGAAGCTCAAAAGCTTTTGCTTTTTAGCATGTCGGCTAAACATGAAGTTGTCGGTGTAAAGATAAACATCATATGGCCTGCGGGACATGCGCTCACATCCACCCAGAAGCACAATAAACTCTGACATGTTTGCGGCAGCAATTTCTAAGGTTTCCAAAGCAGCATGTGAGTCGAGGCCCATGGCATTGTTGGCTTTCACCGTTGCTGTTCGAGAACGCCTCACTGCAAATTCTGGAATGATTAAATACAAACTGCTGCTAGATGAGTCGTTGCTGCTAACCTCGTCGAAGCCAACACCGTCTTGGAGGGCTCGGTACCTCGAGGCATCGAGGAGGCTGTGACCTCGGTACATGGCCTCCGAGAGCATCTTGAGCTGCATCATCATCCCGGAGTTTGTTATGTATCGAGCATCCGCCTCCTCAACGATGGTGCAAGCTCTCATTAGGAGGTGGTGCAACCTTTCCACCATCTTTTCCTCTGACTGCGCATGGCTTGAGTGTCACTTGTTCATCAGGAAGGAGATGAACCGGCTCACAAGTTCACTTGCAACTGCTGATACGGCAACCTCCATGGCCGGGATGAGGTAAGCTGATGATCGGTCTTTGGACAAATTTAACAATATGAGACTCTGCCTGAAGAGACTCCTAGCAAGACATAGACTGCTCCAGGCAGCCTATTTTGTTTAAACAAAGAATCGCTGGACGACTGGGTGGGTGGGTGAATGGGTTGGTGGCTGGGAGACCTGGACCTGGACCAGTCAACTTTTCAAGCTGCATGGAAAAGAATGGACCAACCAGTATTTGACTATCTGTAATATTCATGGTAGGTCCAAATCCATTATTGTGCCTTGCAGAAATATATATTTAATCATCTTTGCACTCTTCTTTTGTTGGACTTTCTTTACATTTTACACATGTGGGAATTTGCTTTTTTTTTTCAGAAGCAGCGCGCAAGTCATTTCCTATATCCTCCATGTTGTACATCCAGCGGGTTACTCATGTAGACTATTGCATCCTCATCTTCCGAACAAATAGAGAGGTGAGCTCTTATTTGTTTCAGCCTTTATGAATCTCATCTATTTTTTGAACAGTTTGTTGTATCAGTTTATTTTGTCTGCATCTATTTGAGTTTCCGATCACCTTTGCTTATAGAAGATATATGTACAAACAATTCAATCGTTGCTTATGATCCATGATGCTACAAGTAAAACTAAAAGGAAGTAGAAATCAATGCACGAAAAAACAGAGAAACAATTCAAGGTCATTGCCTAGCATATGATACGTAATGCTTTGCCCAGGTGGAAGATGAGGATGCAATAGTGGGCGGGTGGGTGAAGAGAGGCACCAAGCTATGTCGACTACGAGCACCTCAAGGGTTAGCGTGCAGAAGCGCCTTGCTGGCGGCAACGTGCATGGGGTTCCTGGCAGATGCAATGTGCTGCTGCGAGCGGTGCTCTGTTCTTTGATATACTCAGTAATTTAAATAGACCAGTTTAGATTTCTGAATCTCTATGAAAAGATTGTCCTGTTGAGGCTGTGGTGGCCCTGGAATGATCCAACGATGCCTACTAGATTTCGCAATCTAACCCTATCATTGAAATTGTGAACAGTTTTTTTTTTTGGCATCCAAACCAGAACAATAACACAGCACAAAGCTTCTTATATATACTAGATGACCCGTTGCGTTCCTGGCACAAGGACTTGAATTGAGCTGGAATTTATTAGCCTAGTAATACAATCTTAGTTTAGCTGACAACATTCACAAGCTTGAAGTTTCCATTGTCTTTGACTTCAGTTGAAGATAGTACTGCTTAAGGCTGACTGAAGATTCAAACATGATTCATAACGGATTTACAAGGTGAGCATTTACCTCACCTCGAGGAGAAGAAATCCTGCCACAGATCGGCGTGTTTTGAGTGTGTGGGACCACATAATTATGTATGAGAGAATATTAGCAATTACATCAGCAGACATATAAGCCTGCATTGCTTGAAAACTAGAGCATTCGAAGCATCCCAATTCTTCCAAAGAATAAGCAATGTCATGAAAGTCTAGCACGTCGCTGATTTCATGGCAGTTTCAGTGAATTCCAGTAGCACGACCCGAAAACATAAAGCGCCGTAAACCTTGTCCGGCGCGGCGTACTAAACGCGTGCTCGGGAAGCACAAATCTCGGAGCATTCAGATCGTGTGATAGAAAGATTAGATGTGACATAGCTAAATCTCATGTAAATCTACATTAGTAAATCCGTTTCTCGTATCGGAAATGGCGGTGTCGTCCTTTCCTTCATCTCGGGCTGCTATTTATTTTTTGCTTAGTCTCATGCATGTCTCATGCATGTCTGCAGTCCGTTGCGTACCTGCCTGACGCAGGTCACGGTGGGGTGCAGCCGGAGCACCTCCATGACCACACGTTTGTTGGAACTTCACCCGCAGGACCGATCACATCAAATCACGATAGAGACGCGCACACGAAAACTTTTGCCAAAGGCACTTGTCGTGCATCTCCTCTCTTTATTTCTTTTTCTCTTTTTTTCCACAATGTTACAAATCTCGTGACCTGGCTATGTATATATATACACAGCTTCCAGCCGTCCAACCAGACCCTGCCCTATACGATCTTACTATCCTTTTCGTACTTTTGACTACTAACCTAGCATGACACGGACTGGACCACTAACTCCTAACGTGAGCTTAACTAGTACTACTAGCCGGACACAAATAGATCGCTTTCCAACTTGTGTACGTTACTACCAGGCAACAGAAACAAACCTAACTTTCAAGATTATGATAACAATCTTCCCCTAATCTTGACTTGTCATCTTCCTCATGCTCCTTCTCATCTTGACTCGCTGGAGATCCACGACTTGACGATCCAAACTCCGACGCATGATCAGGACTACCAGCCTACACGGTCGCATCTACGCGTGCAACGTGCAAGACTGGATGCATCATCAGTGTTCACGTTGTTCAACTTAACTGGTCACCGTCCCACTACACGTCGAGCTTGATCTTCAACTATCATATCCGTACACTGAGTATGACCCGCCTGGAAACATGCAGTGTACCTCCTTGCTCTGCCATGTTGTGCCACCGCCATTGCTTGGCCGCTGCCTTGCACTCGGTCCGCACCATACTCCTTGTACTTGCTTGCAATAGATCCACTCTCCACTGCTTGCACACCTCCTCGCTTTACGATGGCTTCACCTACCACCGTCCGCCTTCGGCATCACACCGAATCCACACTGGCCGCAACCAGGACGCTCCACGAGGACATGGACATGACTCACGGAACACCGTGCACACCGCTTCCACACCAACGAATCATCACCAAGACGAGCACTTGGACACGACGACGACTCACAGACGCAACGACGACTGATCGTGCAAACTCGCACGACTCCTTGACTCATCTGACTCCCCCGGACTATGACCTTGATGAGCTCCAGCGCCGCACCTCGGCACCACATCTCCCATCAACGATCTTCCTCCATCGCCTTGCCGACGACAGCCCGCCGTCTCCCTCCATGTCGCTCTGTTGAACGACGATCGCAGAACCTCCTGATCACCGCATCACCCAGCAACTTCATCGCCCGCCCCGAGGCGCTAGTAGGTCGCTACCCCGGGGCAAGCGCAGCTTTAAATCGACCTTGCTCTAATACCAATTGTTGGAACTTCACCTGCAGGACCGATCACATCAAATCACGATAGAGACGCGCACACGAAAACTTTTGCCAAAGGCACTTGTCGTGCCTCTCCTCTCTTTATTTCTTTTTCTCTTTTTCTCCACAATGTTACAAATCTCGTGACCTGGCTATGTATATATATACACAGCTTCCAGCCGTCCAACCAGACCCTGCCCTATACGGACTTACTATCCTTTTCGTACTTTTGACTACTAACCTAGCATGACACGGACTGGACCACTACGTAGACTAACTGGACTACTAACTCCTAACGTGAGCTTAACTAGTACTACTAGCCGGACACAAATAGATCGCTTTTCAACTTATGTACGTTACTACCAGGCAACAGAAACAAACCTAACTTTCAAGATTATGCTAACAACGTTGAGGTACTCTAGCTTCCCAGGAACCTCCTCGCCGACCTCCTCGGCATCCGGGTCAACGGCAGCGTCGACCTCCTTCCGGACGGCCTCTTGCATGTGTGGGCGTTTCACCAGGTTCGCCATGATGTACTGCAGCTCCGACGCCACTGTTTCAATTCCTGCACCGATGAACTCGGCACAGAAGCCCACAATTTCTCCGTCGGCGAGCCTACGCTGCCGCCTTCGCTTGCTAGCGTCGTTGTGGTCGTCCGGGACCCAGAGGTCGATGAGCGTGTCCACATACGCCGGCGGCTCGCCAGAGTGGCGTTGCCGTGTGTGGCGGGCGTGGATGAGCGGGAGGTACATGTCCTCCTGCTTCCGGCGATACGCGAGTAGCTTGCTCCACCGCTTGCGGTGGATCAGCCTCGCCAATGTCGGTCGCCTCGCGAAGACGCGAAGCTTAGGGAAGAAGGAGATGAACTCGTGCTGGGCGTCAGCCATGGCGCGGACGAGGGCCTTGTCGAGGCCCTCGCCGAAACACATGACCGCGAACAGGCCGAAGAGGGCGCTGCGGATGCTCTCCGCTGCGAGGGCTAGGCCGTCGGGGTTGGACATGCATTGCTCTCTGAGGTCAGCGACGAGGCTGCGGAGCGCGTCGCGGCGGGCGGGGGCGTAGCGGTGGAGCCGCAGCGGGTGGAGAACCCCGGAGGTGAGGTTGCGGCGTGTGACGCGCCAGAACAGGCCGTATGGCGCGGTGGTTAGGTTGTGCTGGCGATGATGTGAGATGATGGCGGTCAGCGCCGTGTTTGTCGGGCGGCTGGAGAAGGCGCCACCGACGCAGCAACGGATGAGAAGGCGGTGCGCTGTCGCGCGGTCCATGATAACGATGGTTCGTTGCCGGAGCAGGCGTGCCAAAGCCGACTTGATGCTGGCCGCGAGGCGCGGGTAGGGCGCCTAGCTCGGTGCATGCTGCCGGACGGCCATGGCGACAAGGAGGAGGAGGAGGAAGCTGCTCATGTTGTCTTTCATATTCTCCACGTTTTTGTCTTATATGTGGTACTGATGAAGGTGGACCGGTTTATATTGTGCAATATGTTGCGAAAATTTCCTTTGGAGTTCGGCCAGTTTTGAAAAATTCAAAATTCAACAAAATTCATATTTCTACATCGCATAAAACTCCGCAAAAAATACAGACATACATGAAGGCATAACACACATGTGTGTAAATTTTCAGGACAAAATACGTTGAAATGATGGCTGTGCAAAAAAGACAAATCTGTGGTTTTCAACACATGATAGTATTCATCCCTAAAGTCCAGGAATTTGTTAATTTTACATAGATCGCATATCAAGGTATTTCATTTTGAAATTTTACACACACACATCACATCCTTGTGTACTTGTATAATTTTTTTTTCAGAATTTTTTTGAATCCAAAAAGTATGAATTTTGATTTATTTTTATAAAAAATTGGCCTCCATGGAGGCCGAGCTCCAAAATATTGTTATCAATTTGTTGTCTTGTATGGTATAGACGGGCCGGTTTATATAGCACAATTTGTTGAACACAGGCTTTGGCCTTTAATGACAAGATTAACACAAATTAACCTTTCCCGAAAACTTTAGCATAATCAGACCCTTTTTAGCAACGCCCCGCCCACGTTAAAGTCCTCGACGTTGCAGACCTAGCCCATGCACTGGTGGAGTTGCCATTGACCGCCATGGGCCCTAACATTGTTTTCTTTTTTGAGCATCAGTACAGACACAAGCGCTCATATACACGCGCATACACTCATCTCTATGAACGTACACACGCACACCCTATCCCTATGAGCACCTTCGAGAGACTGAGCCGGCATATCATCTTGAGATTTACGAAGCCACCGTAGGCGCCTCGTTGTCGACGGGAACGTCTGCTCCCACTGAAAGCGCATCGCCGGAAATCCTGAAATTAATCCAGGAATAATGCGAGCACCAGGATTTGAACCCTGGTGGGTTGGGGATACCACTGTCCACCTAACCAACTCAACCACAGCTAACATTGTTGCACCGAAGATGTAAGTGGCCGCGGGTGGGGCCCGACCCACTCGCACCCCCACGGGCATTTTTCCCCATGCAGCCAGGACGAGCAGGGGCGGCACCACTCTCTCCTCCACTAAATCCAAAACTGTTAGATGTGATCTCCCCCAAGTTGCTTGAGATATTCTCCCCCTATTCTTGTAATTTTCTATTGTTACTATTTGCTATTTTACTTGCATTTTGGTACACTCGGTGGATCCCTAAAATTAATTTTCCATAGTTTTTGTGAGGATTTTTTTTCAAGTCATTTTTGTGAGGATTATTTGGGCTAAATTTGATTGAGAGGGAAGAGATAGTTTGTGTGCTCAACTATATGTTAACCTGTATTCATTACTTTATATAGAAAATTTGTAGGGTTTGTGTATGTACATTAATATGTTTTAGTGGAATATGCTATGCTTACTCAAATCTATTAATGTATAGATCTGATATTGGCTTGGTAGTTGCATGTTAGCAGCATGTACGTGTTAGCATCTATGTATTGTTTGCTTTTTTCTGTAGATAAAAAGGAAAGCATAGTTTTTTATGTTTAGATTTTTTAGCTAATTATAGTATCCGCGGCTAATAAATTTGGAGGCTTGACGTGTGATTTTTATGAAATTTTAGTCATAGAATAGATATCTATGAAGTTTTGTTAGTTATGATCACAAAAATGGGCATCTATGATACTGTTGCTTGTGTTAACATACTTATATGTACTAGTAAGTTTGCACGTGTAATGCACGTCTAGATTGCCATCAAATAGTTATATCAAAATAATAATAATAGAAATATTAAAACATCACAAGCTCCTTAATAGTAATAAACGCAAAGTTAAAATCAATATCTTGTCTTTTAATATCATCATAAAACACAATATTTAGCTGACACCTAGCAGCTTTGGTGGGAACCAAATCATAAGGTATTAATAAATAGAGCAAACAATCAATCTCGCAATAACACGCGTCAAGTATTAAGAAGCTTCTGTAAATATTTTTGCAATTATTTTATTAGAAATACGCAGCCCCTGGCAGGGAGCTAACCTTCACAGTGAGATTGTATCATGTTCTAAAACACTTGGGTCGCCTAGATCCTTAAGGTAGGAGAAATTATATGGGCATGATAAAACTTAAAAGACCTTTGCATGCTAAATATGACATCCTGCAAAAATGGGAGACGTAAATCCACAATTCAGATCGAATGAATTCTTACAATTCAGATTGTCAAACAATTCAGGTCGCCTAAATCAAACAATTAAGATTGTCAAAAAAACACACACATAATAAGTAAAAAGTTTCATGGATATTATGCCAAAATAGGTTTCTACAACACCAATTCATTCACACTTCCAAACAAATCCAACAAGAGCACCAAAACAACTCACTTTCTTACATTGAATGAATTCTCACTAGTAGAAAACAGGGCTTTCGTTCGGGCCTGGCCAGCCCATTAGTCCCGGTTCAGTCAAGAACCGAGACCCATGGGGGCATTCGTCCCGGTTCGTCAGCCCAGGGGGGCAGCCGGGGCCTCGTGGGCATTGGTCCCGGTTCGTATGGACCCATTTGTCCCGGTTCCTGGCACGCACCTGGACCAATGGTCCTTACTCCTGGCCCACAACCATTGGTCCCGGTTCGTGGCTTGAACCGGGACAAAATGCTGAGCTTTAGTCTCGGTTTCTATCACGAACCGGGACAAATGAGTTGCCTATATATACCCCATCGCCACAGCAGAGCACTCCACAGTGCTCTGTTTTTTCTGGCCGGCGAGGGGAGGGCATTTGGGTGCTCTAGCTCACCTCCTATGCACATGAGGTGTTCGATGAAATGTCCGAGCCATGCTAGTTAATCGTTCTCCTCTCGAAACTCGACCTCCGAGCTCCATTTTCCCCGAGATTTGTCTAGGTTTAGCGGTCCGTCACGTCCTGTCCCGGTCTTAGCAGCCGTCGATCGCCCGCGCCGATCTCGTCGCCGGCACCACCGTGGTGAGCCTCTTGTTCTTATCTTCTTTCTGAAAGTAAAAAAATTCTTACTTCAGATAGATACTTGTCTAATTTTCTTGCTTTTATTATTTCTTGTTATTATATAGTGCAATGGTTTTGGTATCCGCCCCCGTTGGCCCTCGTCCTGCCTATGATTCGGATGTGGTATATATTATCTTTTGATAACTATTTGGTTCATTTATTGTTTATGACAATTATGCTGACCAACGTGACATAGATTTTATTTATCTAGGAGGTGGTTGAGCCGGAAATTCCAACCGACCCTATTGTCGATAGGTTAAATTTAGTTGAAGAAGAAAACAATTAATTGAAGGAAAAATAAGGAAAATTGAGGAGGAGAAGATGATATTGGAGTTGCATGTTGCGGATGTCGTCGATGATCACAATATCAAGATGGATGCAATGCGGTTGATGATTAGAAAGATTATAAAATATGACATTCATACCGAGGCTTGGTATCATTATGCAGTTGGATCAGTTGTTACCTTGGTTGCGATTATCATCGCATTTGTTTTTGCATTTAAGTGTTTTACATAATTTCAATGTATGGTTTAATTAGATGCTCCGGAGAGCTATATGTTGCACATGCTATGTGGGTGAAATCCCTTTGTAACAGACGAGTTTCCGTATGAAACCCTGATACTTCAAAAGAGATTGTCTGTTTTGTACACGAAGTGCATCCAGTTTTTGCCGTAACCTTCTATACTTTCTTGCACATGCTATGTGGGTGAAATGATGATACCATGCCAACTTTCAACCTTTTCAGAGTTCATTTCAAATTCTTTTCAATTTCATGGTCTTATAGCTCAAAATAATGAGTAAATGCATGAAAAATAACAAGTGAAGTCAGAAAGGGTTGTAAATTAATGATGACGTTTTGAATGGTGCATTTTGGACACAGAAAAATTATGGAGTTCAAATAAGTTCAAAAAATGAAATCCCTTTGTAACTGACGAGTTTCCGTATGAAACCCTGATACTTCGAAAGAGATTGTCCGTTTTGTACGCGAAGTGCATCGAGTTTTTACTGTAACCCTCTGTACTTTCTTGCACATGCTATGTGGTTGAAATGATGATACCATGCCAACTTTCAACCTTTTCAGAGTTCATTTCAAATGCTTTTCAATTTCATGGTCTTATAGCTCAAAATAATCAGTAAATGCATGAAAAATAACAAATGAAGTGTTGACACCAGATTTTGGCACGGTCAATAACTTATTTAAGATGGCCTCAAATGGAGAAGTGATCTTCAGGAAAGAGTTTCGTATTGTCGATATGAACATCTTTGAAGTTTGGGTCATCACAGTCCGATTTCATCTCGAAGGCCGAAACTATGCTCAAAGTACTAAGATCTCATATTCAGAGTACAGTTTGACTGATTAAGCCCCCAAGACGACCTCAAATGGAAAAATTATCTACACGGATTGTCTTCGTCTCGTCGAAACGGTTGATTTTTGTATAAAAATAATCTCAATCCGAGTTCGTATGCAAAAGTTAGAGCTATCTGAATGCAGCCCTGTCAAGAGGCGAAATATGACGCGGGAGACCAGACATGTTTTGGCAAGTGTCTGATGTAATGCGTGAGTGTTTTGCCCCAGAAGATGGCCTCGAATCGGAAAACGTTCAACACGAAAGTTTTTCGTATCGTCGAAATGGTCAAGATTGCTTTTGGGCTCGTTTCCATCCGAGATCGTTTACCACCACAAAAAAGACCCGCAATGTACAATCAGTTTAGACCGAACAGTTTTGGAAAGTTCGGACAAAACCAGTCCGAATTTGACTAGGGTTTTGGACGTGAATTTATGTAATTTTCTTGTAAAGAAAGCCTAGATGAATCCTTTTCTTGTACGGGAAGTCCAGCCGCCTCTTATATATGTTGGGGGTGACGGCCGATTGAAACAACACACAATCGAACAAATCAATATACCACCTTTTATCTTTTATTTTTCTCCTTAACCCTAGTTCTTCTTCTTCCTCGTTCTTCGTTGTTCTTCTTCATTGCAGGGCGGCGAACCTCGAGGCCCTAGGGGCGGTTAGGCCGACCTAGGGCAGCCCATAGCCGCCGCACGCCCTGACGGGGTCCCTCCCGGGCGTGTGGGGCTTCGGGTCTACAAAAGAGCCCGCCGGATTGCCTGCGTACCGCGCTTCCGGACGGGTCTCCTTCGACGTGAGCTGCGGTGCATCACCCTCGGCGTTGGAGGTACATGGTGACGTGTTCGTGTGCGAACACACTTTTTGGCGACTCCGCTGGGGACGAAGCTGTGAACAATCTCCATCCTGTTCTTGCTACGAGGAGAGCGTCATCAAGCGGCTGCAATCTACAACGGTAACATGTATCATCAATCTCCTTACGTAGATGCAAATAGCCATTATGTTGATGTTGCTAGACCTTTCAATGGACATGTCATGTCGGCTAGCCCTAACGAGCAAAGGCCGACTAGTTATTCCATTGGAGAAACTTGGAATTTACAGAACCGCGACATGCAACTTATGAATCTGAACTTTCGTGCATCGGCAACACCTTTCAATATGCCGATAAATAACACGATTTGTTCGAGTGATCAATATATGACACCTCATGTGCAGGAGGGCATCTCACAGTTTTATCCATCGGCAGTCAACTCGCAATATGTGGGTTTATCCCCAAACATGCCGATGAATGAGGCAATCGGCCATGCTTCCATTAGCTATTTGGCCGGTTATCCTCAGTCATCATATGATACACCTCATGATATTAATTGTTCAGCATCATATGCAACTAAAAGTATTCATGACTCGGCTCACTTTTATGGCCGAGTGAATGGAGATTCTACAGGAGTGTATGTATCTAATATTGCAGGAGATGAGCTGACTTTGGCTGCGTTAAAAAGCTTAGCGCAAAATAAGAAGATTACCGCTCTTTGCCTTGAGCAACATGATAAAGGTTTGGTTCCTGATTATGAGGCAATAAAAGCTAGGGTTTTAAAAGAAGACGAAGTGTTGCCAATTGATCAAATTGGCGTGAGAAAATATTCAACAACAGTGCACACATCTTCACCTATCATTGCAGCATGTTATACACCCCCTATACAATTGCAAAGTTTCGGCAACATCAATTCATTGCCGAAAGATCATAAAAGTATTGGGGGGCAAGCCAATCCAAGTAGGGCTGAGTTTAAAGAAAAATATGTGGCCCAAGTGGACAAGATCAAGCCAAAGCTCACAGGGAATAGCGTCAACGAATTTACTACGCCAACTCTTGAGGAATTACCAGCAGAATATCGACAGGCTTACGAAGCACTCAAGAAAAGCCGTGGAGAGGAATATTTGCAAGAATACGTCAAGTGCCTTCCTCCATCGAGCAACTATGTTGGCCCTTCTGCGATATTGAAGCAAGAAAGTTTGCAAGCAAATCAGCAAGAAAGGGTTCACTCGGCTAATATGGTTGATTCGGTTGAAACTGAGTCAAATATGAATAAGTCATGTACAACCGAGTCGAACGATTCCTTTAAAGCAAAGACGATGGTGGATTCAGTTGAAACCAGATTGAGCACAGAGACGGTTACAATTGAGTGCATAGAGTCCATACCGAGTACATCATACCAGTCGAGTGCATCGACCCATCTGAGTACATCATGCCAGCCGAGTGCATCAAGCCAATTATTGCCGCGTGTACCAAAACAGAAGATGCAAGTTTCGCCAAGCAAAAGAATGGTAAACGCAACAAATTGGCCGTGTTAGATTTTCCTAGGTGTGTGGGAGCTTACATGCTGCCCTATGAGTTCCGAGCCGTAGAAATTGACAAGCTTCAAGGACAAGAACAAGTAGCCGAACAAAGTTCGGCCGACAAAAATCTTCAAAGCAATGATGCACGGATTCAAGAAAAAGATGATGACAAGTTGTTGGGGAGCCATCCAAAGACAGGGCAAGATGTTCTTCAAATGGCACCAATATCACGCTCTCCCAACATATTTGAAGAGGTATGCATAGCGAGTACTTTACCTATTTTTAGATTTGGTCGCAACTTCATTATTGATGCATCTATAAGAAATATTCTCATAAGTAATTTTGAAAGACCAATGAGGAAGGTTAATTTACTTGTTAGCAGTAAAATTGTTATGGAACATATCGGTCAACCCATTGCGCCATTTATAAAGACCGATAATGACTTATTGTTACAGCCAAAGCTTTCCCCGCTGCTTTATCTAAAGTTCATATCTAGTTGGGTAGCTTTGCTTATTTCGTACTTGGCTTGCTCTTGGTCTCAGCTGAGGCATGTATGTTCTAAATATCTTCGTTTCAGAAATTTAAAGCCAAGGTTAAATTCTATTGAGAAAACCGATGCTAATATAATATCTTATCCAAAGACATCGGAGATAGAGTGGAAAACACAATACATAGCCGAATGGGGAGATTCCAAATCTGAACCATTCGTTTGCTTTTCTCCAAAGCCGTTCAAACAGCAAGATCGGCTAGGAAACAAGAAGTATACTTTCAATTCAAGCATGTGTGATAAAATATTTGATTTGTTGCTGAAAAATAATTACATTACAATTCTTGGCCACCATGTTGAGCCATCTATCCAAGGACGAATGTATTGTAAGGTTCATGATTCGTTCAAGCATAATTTTGAGGATTGCAACATGTTCCGTCAAATAGTTAAATCGGACATTGAAAAAGGATGATTGAAGTTCGTTGAAACACAAAGAGATGACTAGTCTATTCCGATTGGTCCTGATGGCAAAAAGTTTTTGCATCGGCTGCTTCAAGCTGATACATTTAAAGAGAAGGTAAAAACTACAGGTGATGGGATCAAGCTCTCAAGTAAAGAAGTTGTTGAAGAGCATAATGAACATAATCTTGAGGGTGACAATTCCATCGAAGCTAAAATGGAGATACCAAGTACTGGGGGGCAGCAAGCAAATCCAAAGATCGGTGCAAGCACAACCAAAGAAAACAAAGGCCGACATAAGCACAAAGGTAAAAAGCCGAAAGTCACTTTCGCACAACTATTGGAAAAATATCAAAAGAAGAGTGAAGAGAAGAATGCTTATCGGCCAAATCATGCAAAGAAACCAAGATCACCCCCAAGGCGCAAATATAAGGATTGGTATTGGCAAAGTGATAATTTTAATGCAACATATTCATATCCTTGTTTTGGGCCGCCAATGCCAATGCCGTGGATGCCTCCCTATGCTCATATAGATACATATTCATCATGGGACAGGTATGATACAAGGGCACATTCTCCATCTTATTCTAGACCATCTCACCAATACTATGCAGCTCCAAGGAGATCAACATTTGAACAATCATGCGTCAAAGACCGTTTCAATCATAAGGAATCGGTCCAGAGCTCAAGAAAGAAGAAAGAGGTGGTAAAGCAAGTTTACCGCGTGAAAAGAGATGGTCGTAAGTGTGCTGCTTCAGATTTGATCTCAAATAACAAAGAGCCAATTAAAGTGTTGACATTGGCTACAAAAGGCAAAGAAGTGAAGCAATCAATTGATAAAAATTAGAGTGCCAAATCTGAAGAAAAGAAGTTGAGAGTGCACAAGGTAAAACAAGAATTGCCATTGCTTCAAACAAAATCACAGCCGGGGTGCCCACTCGGCTTATCGTATTGGCGAAAGAAGGAATTACAAAAACTTAGTGCACAAGAACTTGAAGAAAGGAACCTGGCATGGGTTCCCAAAGGAAGTGCTCAAAATAAGAATTATGTGCAAGCTTCCATTACAAGAAGTGCGGCAAAGGTGAAGAAGGAAAAGAGTGAAAAATACGAAGGACCAAGCCGAAGGTTTCAACGTCTTCGGTCTACACATTATCCATATTCTTCAACTATGCCATTGACGCCTATGCCATGGAATTCATCCCTAGGTATGGTCAATTATCCTCCATGGATTTATTTTGATTCATGGATGCAACATAATTTTCTATATCATGAGAAGGTATTACCAAATCACTATACATTTGGTTAGTTACATTTTGGTTGCTAATACAATGGGCCAAAATATTTTATTGCTATTTTATTTGTTTGTTTCGGCTATACATAGTTTGGTGGGTGAATTCTACGTGGACCTCATGGTAATGGCCGATACTTAACTATCGTCCTAAGAAACTATCTTATCATGGCCGGTGTGGAATTCTAACATCGTCCTTAGTTCAATTGAAGACCGAGACAAGGTACATGGTAAGTGATATTAGCCTTGTCTCTCTAGTACTATGGAGGTTATATTTTGATGGTTCAATTTTTAGCAATGGCCAAAGTGTTGGTGTTGTTTATTTATCTCCATATGGAGCTAGTTTGTGAAGCCTCATGCCGCTTAAGATATTCTTGCACAACTCTATAGTTTATTTTTTGGTATGTCTAGATGCAAGATTTACCTTGGGTTGCTTTGAAATTGTTCATATATCTAGGCATGACAATTCGAAAGAGTTGGCACAGCAAGCGTCCAGCTACTATGTTAATCATGGTGTATTGCATTTCTATCAAGAGCCGATGCTAAGTCTTGTCAACATAGGTAACGCTGAATCGAAGCCCACCACTTCGGCCACTAATGAAACTTTTATGCAGGCGAAGTAAGGATTGAAGGAAGTTCATTCTTGATTATCTGCAAAATCCTAGCGAAAGGGTGAAAAATATGGTTCGGAGGATGGTTTTGATCTATGGAACCTTATCACTGGATTGTTATAGAAGCTGAGAAGTTTTCACCCAAGTTTGCATCAAGAGGTTCAAACAAGCAATGGCCGATATATACTTATCGTCCTAAGAACATGCGAAATGTCCGATGGAGTGTTGACATCGTCCTTAGAACAAGCTATGCGGAAGTTATTTTTCGGCACACAAACTTTGCCGAAAAACAGGGGGTCATGTGTTGACACCAGATTTTGGCACGGTCAATAACTTATTTAAGATGGCCTCAAATGGAGAAGTGATCTTCAGGAAAGAGTTCCGTATTGTCGATATGAACATCTTTGAAGTTTGGGTCATCACAGTCCGATTTCATCTCGAAGGCCGAAACTATGCTCAAAGTACTAAGATCTCATATTCAGAGTACAGTTTGACTGATTAAGCCCCCAAGACGACCTCAAATGGAAAAATTATCTACACGGATTGTCTTCGTCTCGTCGAAACGGTCGATTTTTATATAAAAATAATCTCAATCCGAGTTCGTATGCAAAAGTTAGAGCTATCTGAATGCAGCCCTGTCAAGAGGCGAAATATGACGCGGGAGACCAGACATGTTTTGGCAAGTGTCTGATGTAATGCGTGAGTGTTTTTCCCTAGAAGATGGCCTCGAATCGGAAAACGTTCAACACGAAAGTTTTTCGTATCATCGAAACGGTGAAGATTGCTTTTGGGCTCCTTTCCATCCGAGATCGTTTACCACCACAAAAAAGACCCGCAAGGTACAGTCAGTTTAGACCGAACAGTTTTGGGAAGTTCGGACAAAACCAGTCCGAATTTGACTAGGGTTTTGGACGTGAATTGATGTAATTTTCTTGTAAAGAAAGCCTAGATGAATCCTTTTCTTGTACGGGAAGTCCAGCCGCCTCTTATATATGTCGGTGGTGACGGCCGATTGAAACAACACACAATCGAACAAATCAATATACCACTTTTTATCTTTTATCTTTTCTCCTTAACCCTAGTTCTTCTTCTTCCTCGTTCTTCGTTGTTCTTCTTCATTGCAGGGCGGCGAACCTCGAGGCCCTAGAGGCGGTTAGGCCGACCTAGGGCAGCCTATAGCCGCCGCACGCCCTGACGGGGTCCCTCCCGGACGTGTGGGGCATCGGGTCTACAAAAGAGCCCGCCGGATTGCCTGCGTACCGCGCTTCCGGACGGGTCTCCTTCGACGTGAGCTGCAGTGCATCACCCTCGGCGTTGGAGGTACACGATGACGTGTTCGTGTGCGAACACACTTTTTGGCGACTCCGCTGGGGACGAAGCTTTGAACAATCTCCAGCCTGTTCTTGCTACGAGGAGAGCGTCATCAAGCGGCTGCAATCTACAACGGTAACATGTATCATCAATCTCCTTATGTAGATGCAAATAGCCATTATGTTGATGTTGCTAGATCTTTCAATGGACATGTCATGTCGGCTAGCCCTAATGAGCAAAGGCCGACTAGTTATTCCATTGGAGAAACTTGGAATTTACAGAACCGCGACATGCAACTTATGAATCTGAACTTTCGTGCATCGGCAACACCTTTCAATATGCCGATAAATAACACGATTTGTTCGAGTGATCAATATATGACACCTCATGTGCAGGAGGGCATCTCACAGTTTTATCCATCGGCAGTCAACTCACAATATGCGGGTTTATCCCCAAACATGCCGATGAATGAGGCAATCGGCCATGCTTCCATTAGCTATTTGGCCGGTTATCCTCAGTCATCATATGATACACCTCATGATATTAATTGTTCAGCATCATATGCAACTAAAAGTATTCATGACTCGGCTCACTTTTATGGCCGAGTGAATGGAGATTCTACAGGAGTGTATGTGTCTAATATTGCAGGAGATGAGGTGACTTTGGCTGCGTTAAAAAGCTTAGCGCAAAATAAGAAGATTACCGCTCTTTGCCTTGAGCAACATGATAAAGGTTTGGTTCCTGATTATGAGGCAATAAAAGCTAGGGTTTTAAAAGAAGACGAAGTGTTGCCAATTGATCAAATTGGCGTGAGAAAATATTCAACAATAGTGCACACATCTTCACCTATCATTGCAGCATGTTATACACCCCCTATACAATTGCAAAGTTTCGGCAACATCAATTCATTGCCGAAAGATCATAAAAATATTGGGGGGCAAGCTAATCAGAATATCGACAGGCTTACGAAGCACTCAAGAAAAGCCGTGGAGAGGAATATTTGCAAGAATACGTCAAGTGCCTTCCTCCATCGAGCAACTATGTTGGCCCTTCTGCGATATTGAAGCAAGAAAGTTTGCAAGCAAATCAGCAAGAAAGGGTTCACTCGGCTAATATGGTTGATTCGGTTGAAACTGAGTCAAATATTAATAAGTCATCTACAACCGAGTCGAACGATTCCTTTAAAGCAAAGATGATGGTGGATTCAGTTGAAACCAGATTGAGCACAGAGACGGTTACAATCGAGTGCATAGAGTCCATACCGAGTACATCATACCAGTCGAGTGCATCGACCCATCTGAGTACATCATGCCAGCCGAGTGCATCAAGCCAATTATTGCCGCGTGTACCAAAACAGAAGATGCAAGTTTTGCCAAGCAAAGGAATGGTAAACGCAACAAATTGGCCGTGTTAGATTTTCCTAGGTGTGTGGGAGCTTACATGCTGCCCTATGAGTTCCGAGCCGTAGAAATTGACAAGCTTCAAGGACAAGAACAAGTAGCGGAACAAAGTTCGGCCGACAAAAATCTTCAAAGCAATGATGCACGGATTCAAGAAAAAGATGATGACAAGTTGTTGGGGAGCCATCCAAAGACAGGGCAAGATGTTCTTCAAATGGCACCAATATCATGCTCTCCCAACATATTTGAAGAGGTATGCATAGCGAGTACTTTACCTATTTTCATATTTGGTCGCAACTTCATTATTGATGCATCTATAAGAAATATTCTCATAAGTAATTCTGAAAGACCAATGAGGAAGGGTAATTTACTTGTTAGCAGTAAAATTGTTATGGAACATATCGGTCAACCCATTGCGCCATTTATAAAGACCGATAATGACTTATTATTACAGCCAAAGCTTTCCCCGTTGCTTTATCGAAAGTTCATATCTAGTTGGGTAGCTTTGCTTATTTCGTACTTGGCTTGCACTTGGTCTCAGCTGAGGCATGTATGTTCTAAATATCTTCGTTTCAGAAATTTAAAGCCAAGGTTAAATTCTATTGAGAAAACCGATGCTAATATAATATCTTATCCAAAGACATCGGAGATAGAGTGGAAAACACAATACATAGCCGAATGGGGAGATTCCAAATCTGAACCATTTGTTTGCTTTTCACCAAAGCCGTTCAAACAGCAAGATCGGCTAGGAAACAAGAAGTATACTTTCAATTCAAGCATGTGTGATAAAATATTTAATTTTTTGCTGAAAAATAATTACATTACAATTCTTGGCCACCATGTTGAGCCATCTATCCAAGGACGAATGTATTGTAAGTTGCACGATTCGTTCAAGCATAATTTTGAGGATTGCAACATGTTCCGTCAAATAGTTAAATCGGCCATTGAAAAAGGACGATTGAAGTTTGTTGAAACACCAAGAGATGACCAGTCTATTCCGATTGGTCCTGATGGCAAAAAGTTTTTGCATCGGCTGCTTCAAGCTGATACATTTAAAGAGAAGGTAAAAACTACAGGTGATGGGATCAAGCTTTCAAGTAAAGAAGTTGTTGAAGAGCATAATGAACATAATCTTGAGGGTGACAATTCCATCGAAGCTAAAATGGAGATACCAAGTACTGGGGGGCAGCAAGCAAATCCAAAGATCGGTGCAAGCACAACCAAAGAAAACAAAGGCCGACGTAAGCACAAAAGTAAAAAGCCAAAAGTCACTTTCGCACAACTATTGGAAAAATATCAAAAGAAGAGTGAAGAGAAGAATGCTTATCGGCCAAATCATGCAAAGAAACCAAGATCACCCCCAAGGCGCAAATATAAGGATTGGTATTGGCAAAGTGATAATTTTAATGCAACATATTCATATCCTTGTTTTGGGCCGCCAATGCCAATGCCGTGGATGCCTCCCTATGCTCATATAGATACATATTCATCATGGGACAGGTATGATACAAGGGCACATTCTCCATCTTATTCTAGACCATCTCACCAATACTATGCAGCTCCAAGGAGATCAACATTTGAACAATCACGCGTCAAAGACCGTTTCAATCATAAGGAATCGGTCCAGAGCTCAAGAAATAAGAAAGAGGTGGTAAAGCAAGTTTACCGCGTGAAAAGAGATGGTCGTAAGTGTGCTGCTTCAGATTTGATCTCAAATAACAAAGAGCCAATTAAAGTGTTGACATTGGCTACAAAAGGCAAAGAAGTGAAGCAATCAATTGATAAAAATCAGAGTGCCAAATCTGAAGAAAAGAAGTTGAGAGTGCACAAGGTAAAACAAGAATTGCCATTGCTTCAAACAAAATCACAGCCGGGGTGCCCACTCGGCTTATCGTATTGGCGAAAGAAGGAATTACAAAAACTTAGTGCACAAGAACTTGAAGAACGGAACCTGGCATGGGTTCCCAAAGGAAGTGTTCAAAATAAGAATTATGTGCAAGCTTCCATTACAAGAAGTGCGGCAAAGGTGAAGAAGGAAAAGAGTGAAAAATACGAAGGACCAAGCCGAAGGTTTCAACATCTTCGGTCTACACATTATCCATATTCTTCAACTATGCCATTGACGCCTATGCCATGGAATTCATCCCTAGGTATGATCAATTATCCTCCATGGATTTATTTTGATCCATGGATGCAACATAATTTTCTATATCATGAGAAGGTATTACCAAATCACTATACATTTGGTTAGTTACATTTTTGTTGCTAATACAAGGGGCCGAAATATTTTATTGCTATTTTATTTGTTTGTTTCGGCTATACATAGTTTGGTGGGTGAATTCTACGTGAAGCAAGAAAGTTTGCAAGCAAATCAGCAAGAAAGGGTTCACTCGGCTAATATGGTTGATTCGGTTGAAACTGAGTCAAATATGAATAAGTCATCTACAACCGAGTCGAGCGATTCCTTTAAAGCAAAGACGATGGTGGATTCAGTTGAAACCAGATTGAGCACAGAGATGGTTACAACCGAGTGCATAGAGTCCATACTGAGTACATCATACCAGTCGAGTGCATCGACCCATCTGAGTACATCATGCCAGCCGAGTGCATCCAGACGAGTGCATCGCCGGATAAAGTCGAGTGCATCAAGCCAATTATTGCCGCGTGGACCAAAACAGAAGATGCAAGTTTCGCCAAGCAAAGGAATGGTAAACGCAACAAATTGGCCGTGTTTGATTTTCCTAGGTGTGTGGGAGCTTACATGCTGCCCTATGAGTTCCGAGCCGTAGAAATTGACAAGCTTCAAGGACAAGAACAAGTAGCCGAACAAAGTTCGGCCGACAAAAATCTTCAAAGCAATGATGCACGGATTCAAGAAAAAGATGATGACAAGTTGTTGGGGAGCCATCCAAAGACAGGGCAAGATGTTCTTCAAATGGCACCAATATCATGCTCTCCCAACATATTTGAAGAGGTATGCATAGCGAGTACTTTACCTATTTTCAGATTTGGTCGCAACTACATTATTGATGCATCTATAAGAAATATTCTCATAAGTAATTTTGAAAGACCAATGAGATAGGGTAATTTACTTGTTAGCAGTAAAATTGTTATGGAACATATCGGTCAACCCATTGCGCCATTTATAAAGACCGATAATGACTTATTATTACAGTCAAAGCTTTCCCCGTTGCTTTATCTAAAATTCATATCTAGTTGGGTAGCTTTGCTTATTTCGTACTTGGCTTGCACTTGGTCTCAGCTGAGGCATGTATGTTCTAAATATTTTCGTTTCAGAAATTTAAAGCCAAGGTTAAATTCTATTGAGAAAACCGATGCTAATATAATATCTTATCCAAAGACATCGGAGATATAGTGGAAAACACAATACATAGCCGAATGGGGAGATTCCAAATCTGAACCATTCGTTTGCTTTTCTCCAAAGCCGTTCAAACAGCAAGATCGGCTAGGAAACAAGAAGTATACTTTCAATTCAAGCATGTGTGATAAAATATTTAAGTGAGTAGGCCTGCAATAGTGAGTAGGTCTGCAATAGTGAGGAGTTCAAATGGGTGGGCAGAGTCGCGCTTATAAACAGGTGCGACCCCTCTTCAGCTAGCAAGGTGGGACTAAACTTTGGCCGCGACGCGGGCAGCATAGGGGCCTTTGGTCCCGGTTGGTGGCACCAACCGGGACTAAAGGGGTGCAATGGTACCGGTTCGTGGCACCAACCGGTAACAATTTCCCTCCTTTAGTCCCGGTTGGTGCCACC
>NC_057798.1:13490441-13491293 GCF_018294505.1 Triticum aestivum
GAGAAGAAGAAAGGAATAGAGGAGAAGAAGAGAAAATAGAATTTTCTATTTTCTCTTCTTCTCCTCTATTTTCTATTTTCTCTTCTATTTTCTATTTTCTCTTCTTCTCCTCTATTCCTTTCTTCTTCTCCTTTTTTTTCTTCTTTTTTTCTTCGATCGCTTCTCTTCTATTCCTTTCTTCTTCTCCTCTTTTTATTTCTTATTTTGTCTTCTTATTTTTTATCGGGTATGTCGTTGTCGATATACCCCCTCCTGATAACTTCAACACGAGGGGGGGGGGGTCGATATGCTCCCTCCCCGATAACATTATTTTTCCATGTATGTATGTCGTCGTTGTCGATATAACCCCCTCCCGGATAACTTCGACATGCCACTACTGGAATCAGCTACTTTGCCATTTGCCAGCTCTTTGCCGTCAGCTAGTGGACGGCAAAGAAGCTCTTTGCCATCAGCTACCCGAAAGTAGATGGCAAAGAACTGGCTGATGGCAAAGAAAGCCTTTGCCATCAGCCTGTTCTTTGCCGTCCGCTAGCTGACGGCAAAGAATCTTTGCCGTCCGCTAGCAGACGGCAAAGAGGGAGGGGGGCACTGAGGAGCTGTTTAAAAAATACTTAATGTCCCCCCTTTTTGCCGTCTGCTAGCAGACGGCAAAGAGCAAAAAAGCGGACGACAAAGAGGGCGGACGGCAAACATTCAACAAAAATAACGGCGCGCCCCACCCCGCCCTCTCTCTCTGTTTCTCTTCTGCTGCCACACGCGCGTCGCCGCCCCCAGCACTCGCCGCCGCCCGGTCGCCCCACCGCCCCCCCGCCCCACTGCCCCCCTGCCCCGTCGCCCCACCGGCCTCCCGCC
>NC_057798.1:13492732-13502259 GCF_018294505.1 Triticum aestivum
TCCCGAAAAGGTGTTCTTTGGCCTTCCAGAGGCCGACGGGGTCATATATTTGTGAATTATTAGTTAGGTCATATATTTTCGATTTTGTTATGAAAAACATCATATATAATTGTGTTGATCGGGTAGTTTTAAATGTGCAGTTGTTTATGTTGTACTTGATGATGATACACTTAAGTGATATACATATTATTATTCATGTCGGTACTTTTTTTCATGTTGTACTAATTTCGTTTATTCTTTGTCATGGCAGGTGTCGAAAGATGGTGGGCGCTGGTCGGGAGCGCGCCGAGGCCCCTTCTTCGTCGGCGCCGTAGTGTGAGGTCTTCCATTCCACACGCACCTCTCCGCCAAGCGTTGCTGGACAGTATGGTGACACCGCCGGGCCCTTCTTCGTCGACCGCGGTGCCCAGCAGGGGACGAGGTAAGAAGAAGGGCCGAGGTGGAGCACGTGGTCGTGGGAGAGGAGGTAGGGTGACTCTTACGGCGCCTTCCTCGCCGCCGCCCCCAGCTGTTTCACCCGAGCACGTGACTGCTAGGGTGGACTCGTCTGAGGAGGAGGCTACACGGACTCCGGTCCACGAGCCTCCGGTCCACGGGTCTTCGGCTCACGAGCCTCGGGTCGACGGGCCTTCGGCCCACGAGAGTTGGGCCCACGAGACCCCGGAGGAGCACACGTCTGGATGGGGTACTTGGTCGGGTCAGCCTGAGGATGGCGGGGAGCCGAGTGGCCATGCTAATGATGGCGGGGAGCCGAGTGGCCATGCTGATGATGGCGGGGAGCCGACTGATTTTGAGGAGGAGGGGGAGGAGGGGGGCAACGTCTACCAGCGTGGTGCTACACGACTCCTGTCTGTGTCGGCGACCTGCGAGCAGAGGTGGTTGATTTTCCCTGATGGGGAGAGGTAAATGCATTTAATCTTTTTGTACCTTCTGCATTCACGTTTCTTGAAATAACTAATGCGTTGGCCTTGTCATGCTGCAGGGGTTGGGACACCATGAAAGCGTCCGCCGGCCCAACTCCGTCCTTGGAGTTCTGATTCGGCAAAACTTTCCAGGGTTTGTCACGTTGCCTGGTGAGGGTCGGCTTCCAGAGGTTGCATTGAGTTGGGAGCACTACTTGGCTGCCCCGGCCCTGCCGGGTGAGATTATCGACGGTGTCTTGTGCAAGACGAGGGCATACATGGTGATCAGAAAGTTCTGGTAATTTCTCCTTTACACAATTAAAAATCTTCAACTAGCTAGTTATTAATTGTACTAATCAATATTGTCTCATTTGATTGCAGACATTCTACAGGTGTGAGGAGGGATACGAGGAGGAGGCGGCAGATGTTATCCAGAAGGAGTGCAAGTGCCTACTTCAGAACTTACGCCATGAGGCTCGGGTGCAGTCTGTTCGAGACTACTACGCCGACCGTGGTATCAAGAAGTCCAAGCGGGATTGCTGCGATAAGTTCTTGAGTAAGGAGCAGTACATGAAGGTAATTCTTAAGGCCTTGTACTTAATTCCTTCATTTAGTAATTCATAGCCGTAGCGCTGAAGTTTCTATTTGCTAACTTAGGCCCCTCAGACATGGTGTGCGGATCGGATGGATTGTTGGGAGGTGTTGGTCGATGGGTGGTGCTCAAAAGAATGGCGGGCCACCCACAACGAGGCCAAGGACAAACGTGCCCAAATGGAAGGTGTGCCACACCACCAAGGTAGCTCCAACTTATTTTTGTACGGGCGGAACTGGGTATGTGGTTTGCTTCATGATTCATGCAATTCATTCATCATGCTAGCTTTAGCCCTTTAATTACTAGTTTACTTTGTTTCTCTCTTTCAGGCACGCTACAATAAGGCGGATAAGGTGCCAGAGGTGTACGACCTGTATGCCATGGCCCACACTGGCTCTTACAAGAAAGTCAAGGCATTCTCTGCGTCTGACCTCGATGATCCAAAGAACTTCACCAACATCTCCACCCACGACAAGCTCGTGCAATATAGAGATCAGGGGAAGGCGAGGAAAGGGGAGGACTTTAACCCGAGCCAGGGTCCCATTGATACAGAGTTGCTGATGATATCTGGTGGCGGGAGGTCCCATGGCTCCATAGCCATGGGAGATGGACTTATCCGTTGTCCTAGCACTCTCCCGGAGATCAAGGCACGCCAGTCGAGCTCCGCTCCTGAGATAAGGCCTCGTGAACGGCCAGTCCAACTCGCCATCAAGGTTAGTTATACGTACTCAGCTATCTTTCTCCATTACATTGTGTGCGCTTCCATCAATGATTACAAATGGTCATGTGAGTGGTGTTGCAGGCTGCTATACAGAGTGAGAGAGATAGAACGGACAAACTTCTGGCGCAGGCGGCGGAGAGGCAGCGGGAGTTGGAGGAGAGGACGACAAAGATGTTGGAGGAGGAGAGGGCACGGAATGACATGCAGGCAAGGGCCATGTATGAGCTCCTTGTGGTAAGTTTCTTCTGCAGATTACTTGCTAGTCTTAACATTTGAGTCTCATTACTAACTAGTATGACTCTGTTGTGAAAACCAAATGTGCAGTCTGTGTGCGAGAAGTCCGGTCAGACCGCTCTGCCGATGCTAGTGATTGCTCCTGGGAGCACGGTGAGTTTAATTTGAATGGACATTACTTGCTAGTATTAACATTCGAGTGTCATAATGCTAACGAGACATTGGAAATGATCTTTGGTGCAGCTTAACTCCAGAAACGCATCGCACGATCCTTCTCCAGCTACCGGCACGAGCCAGCCCTCTCCTCCACCTCCCTGATCACGGTAAGTTTCTCTAGACTTAGACTTAGCTTTATTTCCTCCAATATGCTTACCATAATGACCCATAGTTAGCTTCTTTTCCTTCAAAATGACTTAATAAGCTTACTTATGTCAAAAATTGCATAATTAACTTAGTTAGCTCATAAACGATCCATTTTACCTAAGTTAGCTCTAATATGACTCATTTTACCTTAGTTAGCTTACAAGTGATCCAATTTATCCAAGTTAGCTCTAAAATGACCCATGTTAGTAGATTAGCTCGTAAATGATCCATTTTACCTACGTTAGCTTTAAAATGACCCATTTCACCTAGGTTAGCTCCAAAATGACTCATTTCACCTAGGTTAGCTCCAAAATGACCCATTTCACGTAGGTTAGCTCCAAAATGACCCATTTCACCTAGATTTGCTCCTAAACGATCAATTTCACCTAAGTTAGCTAAAAACAATCCATTTCATCTAAATTAGCTCTTAAATGATCCATTTCACCTAAGTTAGGTCATAAACGACCCATTTCAACTAAGTTAGCTCATAAAAGCTCATAAATGATTCATTTCACCTAAGTTAGCTCAAAAACGGTCCATTTCACCTAAGTTAGCTCATAAACGATCCATTTCACCTAAGTTAGCTCATAAACGACCCATTTCAACTAAGTTAGCTCATAAATGATCTATTTCAACTAAGTTAGCTCATAAACAACCCATTTCAACTTTGTTAGCTCATATATGATCCATTTCACCTAAGTTAGCTCATAAATGACATATACTTCTTGTTCTAGTCTTCTTCTTGTTCTAGTCACCTATTTCTAACTTTCTTATTTACCATTTTGCAGATTTCATTCACTTCATGGAAGCTAGCTTGCTATGATGGAGTGCTTGCTTTTCCTTTGATGAAACTTTGCATTGTATCTAGTTTGCTATGATAGAACTTGCTATCTTGACGAAACTTTGCATTGTAATATGTATATGGATGGAACTTGCTTATGTATGAACAATGTGTATGGATGGAACTTGCTTATGTATGAACAATGTGTATGGATGAAACTGATGTGATATGTGATATGAAACTTATGTGCTGGATATGTGATATGGAAATATATCTATATATGTCATATATATTTGCTGTGAAAATTGTTGGATTAAAAAAACAGAAAAAAAGAGACAATATGCAGGCTCTTTGCCGTCTGCCACCGACGGCAAAGGGTTCTTTGCCATCAGCAGCAGACGGCAAAGAGGCCACGTGGCACGTAACTGTGCTTCCTGGGAGGCTGACCAATTTGGTCAGTTTGCCATCAGCAGCTGACGGCAAAGGCCTTCCGTTAACCACCTAACGGAGTAACAGCGCATTTATTGCCATCCGCTGCTGATGGCAAAGGCCCCTTTGCCGTCAGCTGCCCGAAGCAGACGGCAACGCAGCTCTTTGCCATCCCCTACTTTGCCGTCATCTTTTGCCGTCCGCGGCTGATGGCAAAGGTCTTTGCCGTCCGCCATCCATGCCTTTGCCGTCCGCCGTGGCAGATGGCAAAGTAGCAGATTCCTGTAGTGATGAGGGGCGGTCGATATATATACCCGCTCTCGACCGTGATAACTTATACCACGGGAGCATACACCACCGCCGGCCCTCTCGCTCGACCAAAACTCTCGAGGACACCCAAACCTAGAAAAAATGATGTTGGTGTCCTACCCCCTCCCGCCGCGCTCCTACCCGACAAACTATCTCGAGGCCACCCAAATTTACCAAGTTAAAAGAGCGTTGTCGTCGAGGCCACCCCAAACCCTTGAAGCGTTGTCGAGGCCACCCCAAACCCCTTAAGTGTTTCTGAGGCCACCCCAAACCCTAGAGAAGCAGCGTCGAGGCCACTAATATGATTCCTTATTGTGATTAGCTAGCTAGTTCTACGTTTGCCACTAATATATATCCATCTGTCATGTTTGAATAATAATTGCCATGTTGTAAATATTTGCAGAAACAATGGAGCACCCCCGAGACGAAGCAACAGAAGCAATGTTGGGGGACATAATCGCAAAAGGAAGTGATGTCGTTGCGTCATTTCTCAACGACACCGATGGTCTGTAAGGGCAGGGTAGTGAAGAAGAAGGCTATGATTATGATGGCTCCGGTGACCCATTAATGCCGGTACAAGAAGAAGGCTATGATTATGATGGCTCCGGTGACCCAATGCCGGTACATGAAGGAGACCGTGATGACGGCTCCGGTGATCGAACCGAGTCCGGCCAGGTATATATATTAGTTAAGCCCATGCTGACTAGCTAATTTATGCATTCGTTGTTTTCGTATGTACACATATTAATTAACTCTCTCTTTCTTCTTTTCTCTAGCCTCTGGATCGAGCACAACTTTGGTAAAGAAACGAGACCCGCAGAAAAAGTTGCGCTCGGATGAAGGTTTGAGATCACAGCAATCGCGCGCGATGGCAAGCCGATTGAACCCATCCGGACAAGGGATGCATTTCGTGCTCATTGCGGGGTTCTTGTTAGGGACAAGATCCCTATCAGTATCCACCAATGGTTAAAGCCTAAGAATGAAGACCCTGAGGTGTCTTATGTCTCCGATATGCAGAAAGATTATCTTTGGACAACGCTTAAGGCAAATTTCACCCTACCGCCGGAGGAGGATCCTGAGAAGCCAGTTAAAGAGCAATTGATCAAGTCTCATGCTCTTAAGAAGATGGCAGAACTATTCAGGAGGTGGAAGAATAAGCTAAAAACAGAGTTTGCCGACGAAGAAAAGACACCAGAATTAACCGAAAAGTATGAGAAGATCAGAGATCACTGGCCCGCATTTGTGGCCCACAAGACATCGGAAAAGAGTAAGAAGATGTCATGGATAAACAAGAAAAATGTTGTGAAGAAGAAGAATCACCATCGCATGGGGTCAGGTGGCTACCTCAAAACCCGACCTTTGTGGGACAAGGATGAGAATGACCTGATTGCTAAAGGGGTCGAACCAGAGACATTGAACTGGCCAGACCGTTGCCGGACTTGGTTCTTCGGGGTTGGCAGAACCTTGGACCCTGTATCAGGGAAGTGCATTTGGACGGAAGAGCAACTGTGAATACCCATCAGGAGGCTTCAGGAGTATATCGAGAAAGCGCAGCAAGGGACGTTCATTCTAGAAAGAGAGAAGGACGAGCTCACAATGGCCCTCCGGAATCCTGAGCACCCTGGATGGACACGAGGCATGCCAGGCTCCGTTCCGTGTAAGGCTGGGTTTCCGGACGCAGGGGGTTACAAAAGCCAGGAGAGGAGGAAGAAACTGGGGCATAGAAAACTGCAGGTGTTGCATGAAAGGGTACAAGGGCTAGAGGAACGAGAAGCAGATCGCAGCAAACGACCTGTCGAAGCTTCCCTTGAAGCTACCCCGGCATCTCAGCAGAGAAGCAGTGTGGCTTCCACCGAGCAGACTCAGCAGCTAGAGCCTGTCTTCACGGCTCCTGCTAGCTACCCCGTGGATGCTATCATGGAGTCTCAATATTGCCACCTTATGGCGCGATGGATGACATTGAAAGTCAACTCGGCTACTGGCTCTGTTTTACCTACCGAACCTGGCACAACCTACCACGGCCGGTCGATTCTAGAAGAATATGCTAGGGTGTTGGTGGATCAAATAACGGACGAATTTGAGGACCTTGAGCTTAACCACCCTATGGGTGAAGGGGAGATTCGGCTGGGTTCTTCTCTGAAGATTCCATGCCTATGGCGGAAGGAGCTCATCAACCTTCCGAACTGGACGCCTCCGCCTCCTCCTCCTCCTTCGGCGAGTCAGGGCACTCCGCCTCCTCCTCCGCCTTCTCCTCCGGCGAGTGATCAGGGCACTCATCCTCCTTCTCCTGTGCGTGGCAGCACTCCGCCTCCTTCTCCGCCTGCGCCGGTGCGCCCGAGCAGCCAACCTCGTCCTCCGCCTCGTCAACAAGGGCGGAAGAGAACCGCCGCCTCTCCAGCTGCTCCGGCGCGTCATCCTTCTCCTCCGCCTCGTAAGAAAGGAAAGACAGCCGCAGCCGCTCTGTCTGCTCCGGCGTCTAATAGTACAGCTAGAGGCAGGCAATACAGATACGGTCCTTCTTTGAAGACTCTAGAGAAGTTACCATACGAGAGGAGCCAGGAGGAAAACATGAAGATCATGCAAGCCGAAGTGAACAACTTCTTTGAAGGGGTGAAAGCAAAGAAACACCCACCTCCGGAGGAGAAGATAGATCCGGTAAAAGCGAAGCATACTCTGGCTGCCCTGAAGAAACCACCCAAGTCTCCGGCGAAAGGCAACTATGAGCGCATTCTTAAAAAGTCATTTATCGAAGCGGAGTGGTCGGGAAGTACTGTCAGTGGTCAAAGGTTAGTAGAACGATGAGCTGGGAAAAAAGTTGCCCAGCTCGGCGAACAAGCGAACCAATCGTCCCCCCGCTCCAGGTGTCTAGCGATATCGTTGCTAATCATCCGGGCGGGATGGTTCCCGGTTATAACAATCTTGAAGATTACCTGCCCGATGATGTACATTATGATTTCTTGGAGGTGGACGAACACAAATACGTGTACGGGAAGCCTCTCGTCAAAGATGAACGATCTCTAACAACGATGATGCGAAGATTCCATAATTGGTACATGAAAACCTGCAGAGAGTCTGAGGGGAGGAATATTTTGATGCTGAGAGTTAGAGAGGAGCATGACCTCGTTGGAATTGAACTGTTGAATGTTCCATTTGAGGAGTTCTTCGAGTTTTTCAATCTAAAGGGCCTCGATAAATTAATGATCACTTGCTACTTCCTGTAAGTAGTACTACTTCTGTCATTAAGTCTCTATATATAGGTCAGCTCTTTCATTGCATGTATTTTTAATTATTCTCACTATATTATGCAGATTGAAGATCGCCGAATTGAAGAAAAGACAAATCGGTGATACTGGGTTCATTAACACAAATCTCATAGATGCATATATGGTTAAATTTTAGGCCAAAGATATCGAGGCCAATCTGCTACAATGTTTGTATTAAATCAAAACAAAGCTATAATACTCTTCCCTTACGAATTCCAGTGAGTGTTACTGTCTTGTGCATATTCGATTTTCCTTATTGGTCGAGGTTATAGTAATGAAATTGATGAGTTATCCATGGAGCGCAGCTTCCACTATATTCTCCTAGAGATTAAGCTTGAGCAGGGACTAGTAACCGTCTTAGACTCGAGACGAAAAGATCCCAAGGAGTATGCGGACATGACTGAAATTCTAGAGAAGTATGTTAAATCGATCATTATCGCACCATATTGGCAACTCCAATAAGTTCATTTCCTGATATCAAGTAATTGTTTTCTTTGTCTGGCAGGGTTTGGAAAAAATTAACCTCAAAAACTCCGGGACTGCCGAAGAAGCTGCAATTTAGACACCCAAAAGTAAGTACTATAGTAGCATGTTCCACGCATCTCCTAGTGATTCAAGTGCTAGTTTCATCAATACCATTTAGCATGCTTGCTAATTATCAGTTTGATTGACCTCTATTTTTGTAAAGTGGTTGTGGCAGGAACAAGGGAATAATTACTGTGGATACTACATTTGCGAGTCCATCCGCCACACGACCTGTGAGCGGGGCTACTCTGACAAACAATATGAAGTGCATAAATAATAATATTCACAATTCTATTTTATTACCATCATTTGTGTTCAGTTTCATATATATGTATTGATCCCCTTCTTCAAATTAGATATTTCGGATGCGGGATGAACTCCTACCACCAGATCGTATGCGAGGAATTCAAGAGGAATTGACATCATTTTTTCTTGACCACGTGATCGCTAAAGACGGAAAATACCATGTGGACCCTAATCAGTTGGTTTTTAATTAGGAGATTATATTGTAAGAGATAATTATATTGTATATATGTAGCCAGTAGCGTCTAATAGATATACGAGAACTTGTTGTTCGACCAATCTCTCAGAGAAGGAGAGGTGGTCGATATCACTTCTCTCGATATGCATATGTTCATGACGATCTTCTGTTTCCTTCATTTGCTTACTAGCTAGCGTGTCTAGTCCTCTCTATACGTATAATACGTAGCGTCGACCAAGCACAGAGATAAGAGATGACACTTCTATCTATTAATTAGCTAGCTAACACAATATATGAAACACCTAAATTAACCCCCCAAAACCCCCAACCCCCCCTCCTTTCCAAAAAAAAACAAAAATCCCAGCAGCTGAAATGCTGATGCATGGATGCCTATTGGTCCCGGTTGGTGCCATCAACCGGGACCAAAGGGCCTCCTGCCTGGGCTCGCCGCACCGGCCACGTGGAGGCCCATCTGTCCCGGTTTGTGTAAGAACCGGGACTAAAGGTCAAGGGCATTAGTAACGACCTTTTAGTCCCGGTTCCTAAACAGGGACAAAAGGCCCTTACGAACCGGGACAATTGGCCCTTTTTCTACTAGTGTCTGGTTCTACCATAATTTCTAGTGTTGGATATACATATTGCTTGAAATTGCATAGCTACAGTAAGAATTAACATAAATCAGTGTACAAACATTGAGCATAATATAACTCCAAGACAAAGCAATGTAGTATGCCTATAGAGGAAAAAAGCTGCTATCAGAGGATAGTAAGCTGAGGAAGTTGATAACATTGTATATCTTTTTAAATGCACATTTATCTTTGATTGCACAGATCTAAAATTAAGCGACAAATGCACAATGCAATTTCATAAATAATTGCTTACAGAACCCATAGTTCAGATGAAAGGAACAAGATAGCGGGGGGAGGG
>NC_057798.1:13502452-13510036 GCF_018294505.1 Triticum aestivum
GCACCCTATATGCAAAAAAAAAATAGTAATTCAAAAAAAGTCCAAAAAATTCCAAATCTTTTTGGTATTAAACATGATCAAGTATTGCAGTCGTATAAAAATATATGTCAGAGAATGACTTTCGCTGTATCCTGGGTCGAAGATTCGGCAAAAAAACGCTATATACAAGTACTATACACGCTATATTGTTGTCATAAACTTGTCTTTTTTACCGTGAAGTCAATATGAATCATTTCTTGTCCAAACTTTTTTATATGAGTACAATACCTGATCATGTTTGATTCCAAAAAAGATTTGGATTTTTTTAAACTTTTTTTGAATTACTAATTTTTTTTCCGCATATAGGGTGCACGGGTACCCGAGAGCACCAAGTTCGCGTCCGGGGAGGGGGTACCTATAGGCGTGCTCTCCCGTTCACCTTGCATAAGCTCACCATTTTCAAGTATACAACTTTTTTTCCTCACACTCTCTATAGGAATTCCTATGGTGCTTATTTTAAAGGAAAAATCAGATGTAGAAACATTAGCCACAGTGAGCAAGTACTGTACTTTGTTACCATTCATATTGCATATAGTTGAGGTGCAATGGTTATCATAAATTGTGAAAGTTAAACTTGAAAAAAAATAAAATGATATAAGAAAAAAAAACAGTTGCAAGTACTTCCAGGTCCATCGGAACCTATCAATCAGAAGTTTCAAACTTTAGTCCTATAGTAAATTGAGTGAGAATACACTCCAGCTTCCTAACAATTCACTTGCTACTAAGTAAATAAAGAACAAAAAAATCTAGTAAAAAAAAGATGTATCTAACTATTACACGATTGAAATGACATTCCTCGGGCACCCAAATTTATGTCCCAGGAGCGCATTCATTTCTGCAATATAATTCTCGTTTTCATTTTTTGTTTTGTTTCTAAAGTAAAACAAGAAAATGTTCGTGAGGTTGAAAAATGCTTGGGAATTAAAATTGTTCGTAAATTCAAAAACTGTTTGTGAATTCAAAAAATACCTGATTTTAAAAAATATTTGTGCTTTTTTGAAAAATGCAAGCAATTTCTAAAATAGTTGACATATTTGAAAGCAATCATAGATTTGAAAAAAAATGCTTATGAATTAAAAAAATCTACATGAATTAAAACCTGCTCGAGAATTTGAAAAAATGTTTGTGAATTTGAAAAAATATACTTTACGAGTTTAAAAAAATCGGCTGTGCATATTCGCAGAGACGAACCATTTCCTGGAAGCTAAGTTAACTATTTGGAACACCCATGTCTTTCTTTGGCCACCCAGGCAATCCAATAGCAGGGTCAATAGAAAAGTCGACGACGACCTCATGGGACATGACCTGAACCATGGTGTAGGAGACCGGCTGCGGGGCATTATTTGACGATTAGTATGGCGGTAGGAGTGCCTGACCTTGTTATGGACCTGGTTGTTGGGTAGCTTTGTCCTGCGAAAGATCAGTTGCAAACCACTCACGAGAAATGTCTTTGTGTCAATGGCTGCAATTGTTCTCTTCAAATAGTTCATTTAACTTCCTTATATATTTTGAATAGGCCAGTTAACTTCTGGCTGCAGTTGGTCTAAACAAATGATGTTTTTAGTATATGCAAACATGTTGTTCTGAATAGGGGCCCCCTTTGTTTGGGCTACTGATTCCTGAAAATCAGTTGTGGTTTAGATTTTGAGAGTCGGCTATAGCTGTAGATTTTAACAATCAGAATCTGGCTGTTTGTTTGCCCTCCTGTAGAAAAACCACAAGTATTGTGAAATGTCCACAACGCCTGGAATGAACAAACGGATAGTAACAAATCTTGCAAAAACTTATCACTTTCATCGAACAATTAATAAATTTTCTAATTCAATCGTTCATGCATACATGCACATTCTGGTTGACATCATACGCATATGATCTGAGCAAATATTTCCATCAAAGAAGAAAAACAAATGCCGAGCAACATAAGCGGTAGAGTTGCAAACAGTGACAATACGTGGGTGTTGAACGCGCTAGTGTACGGCGACGCGCAGGAGGATGGAGGGTGTGGCCGTGATTGCCTCCGTGCACCAGCCGTTGCTCGCCCCAGGCAGCAGCTTGCTCGCCTCCGTCCAGGCAAGCAACAAGGACCATCACGGCAACCTCGGACCAAAGCAACGCCACCGAGCACCGCTCCATACGTGCACTAGTAGAAAAAGGGTCTAATGTTCAACTTATTACTCCCGGTTTGTATTTGAGCCGACACTAATGTGATCATTAGTACCGGTTCCAACGGCTAGGCGGGCCGAGCTCTGTAGTACTTGTTCATGGCGAACCTGTAGCACCGGTTCGTGTCACGAACCAGTACTAAAAAGAGTGGTGGCAGGATATTGTCAGACTGGGGCCCCGCCAGCACCTTTAGTATCGGTTCGTGTCAAGAACCGGTAGTAAAGGTCATTCTATATATAAACCCTTCGTCCACCCGCGATCGAGCTTGCTCTGTTCTTCCCCTTTCCCCTCTCCTCTCTGTTCTTCCCCTCTTCCCTCGAGCTCATCACACATTTTGCCCAAAGTTTGTCAAGATTTGAAGACCTCCATCCATTCAAGTGATCACAAAGGTTAGCAACTTTGTCCTTTCATCTCTCATTGCTATATTAGTTGTTGCAATGCTTTTATAGTGATTAATTTGTGGGTTTTAGTAATTTGGGAGGAATTCTATGTGGTAGTTTATTTGATTTATATGCAATTTGAGCTCAAAATAACTCTTAGTTTGCATATGTATGTGTGGTTTACTTAGAGCCTTCCCGTCTCCGCCGTAACCGCCGTTGATCGTCCGCACCGACCCGTCGCCGGCACCACCTTGTGGTGAGCCTCTTGTTCATATCTTTTTTATATAAAAAAATCATGTTTGTGTGATTTAGATATATAGTTACTTGTATAATTATCTTACCCATACATTGTTTGTTATACATAGTGCCATGGTTTTGATATCCGTCTCCGTCGGCCCTCGTCCGTGTTATGATTCGGATGTGGCATATTCTCTTTTAAAACTATTTGTTACATTTCGCGTTTATGACAAATTATGCCCATCAAGTTGACATAGATATTTTTATCTAGGAGGTATGTGAATAGGAAATTCCAACCGACCCTATTGTCGAGAGGTTAAATTTAGTTGAAAGAGAAAACGAGTATTTCAAAAAAAATTTGAAAAGAATTGAGGGGGAGAAGATGGAATTGGAGTTGCATGTTGCCGATGTCGTCGATGATCACAAGATCAAGATGGAGAAAATGTGGTTCAAGATTAGAAAGATTAGAAAATATGCCATTGATAGTGAGACTTGGTACCATTATGATGTTGGATCAATTGTTACCTTAGTTGCGATCTTGATCGCATTTCTTGTTGCATTTAAATGCTTTAGCTAGAGAGTTATTTTTATGTTGTATTTAAGTGTTGTATGAACTTGATAGTGAGGCTGGATGAAGTCATGAACGACTATGATTATGACGGCGAAGAAATGGTTCATCTTGAAATAACAGAGACCGGCAAGGTATATTTATATAAGCAGGCATCTGGTGATAATCACATGTTTTAAATGATTGGAAGATATATTAACGAATCGATCTTTCTTCTTTCAGCCGTCCGGATCAAGAAAATCTTCTACATGCAGTAGGACAGTGCGAGGCCCGGCAAAAAGTTGAAGGAGGGCGTAAAATACAACATCGATGCCATCAAAAATAATGGCGAACCACTAGCGCCAAAGAACATTGCGAACAAGTTCGTTCGTCAGTACGGAGTTCTTGTGAAGGACCAACTCCCGATCTCCATTCAAGAATGGAAAGAGCCATCAAAGAAACGTTCAGATCTTACTTTTGTCGTTGACAGAGCAAAATATGTGCTTTGGGAAAAACTCATGGAACATTTCACCCTACCAAAACATTTCACAGATGCAGATATGCAGAAAGTCAAGGACGCTGCTCTTAGGAAGATGGCAATTGCATTCCACAACCACAAGAAAACTGTATGGGCCAACTACATCAAAGGAGGAAAGAAGACTCCAGAATTCAAGGAAACACCGGAGAAGCAAAGAGAACACTAGCCCGCTTTTGTGAAATTCAAGGAATCAGAATTATCTAAGGAACGGTCGAGAAAAAACAAGGCCAATGCCACAAAAAAGGAGTAGTTCCGTAGGCTGGGGCCAGGTGGCTACGCGGTGGCAATGCCTAAGTGGGATAAGTCTGAGCAAGAGATGCAGGCTGCACAGGTCACTCCAGTTACATTGAGCTGGCCCACTAGGTGCAGAACATGGTTTTATACGCATGGGGGGGGGCGTTGGACCTGAAGACATGCCAGGTTTCGAAGAAGGCATGTCTTAAAGGAGCAGAAGATAAGTTAATTGATGCAATAGAAGATGCTCGAAAGGGGGTGTTGACGCCCAACAGAGAGAACACGAGCTTACGCGTGCCCTGGGAAATCCTGAACACCCGGGAAGAACACGAGGCAAGCCCGTTGTTCCGTGGTATGAGGGATTTTCGGACTGTAATGCCGACTACAGAAGCCGTGCGAGAAGGAAGATGGAGGAGGAGGAGAAGAAGAAGCTAGAGGAGGAGCAGAGGAAGCAGGAAGCAGAACGCCTGCAAGGCCTAGAATCAGCGCACGCGGACTTGGCACTCAATTTCTAGCGGCAACAGCAGCAGATCGACTCACTTAGACAGGAAAGGGGGTCTCAGCAGCGGTAGCAGCTAGCGGATGATCCAGCATTGGATAGCACCATCCCACCCATGCCGAGAATCAGCATGAGTTCTGCTCCGGGCGACGCACAGCTGGATAGATACCCCGTGGATGACATCATGGAGAACACTAATTGTGAGCTACACTTCAAAATAAAGAACATATCCGTGAAGGTGGCGGACGTCGTTGGTTATACAAATCCCCCTGAAGCAACCATCCATTGCAGCCCAATTCTAGTCGGCTATGCTTGTGTCGTGGTTGATGAGGTGGTACCAATATTCGGGGCTACAACTTGACATTCCTGGAGGTGACGAGGAGCACACACTGGGAGAGGCTATACATCGTATCATCATATGGAGAAATGATTGCATCATCTTTCAAAGGCCACCGACACCGCGTCAGCTAGAGCTTGACATTCCACTAGTAGAAAAAGTCTCATTCATGCCGGTTCATGAGGGCCTTTAGTCCCGGTTCTGGAACCGGGACTAAAGGGTCGTTACTAAAGGCACCCCCCTTTAGTCCCGGTTCTTATACGAATCGGGACTAAAGCCCCTCCACGTGGCCATTGTGTGGAGCTCCACCTTTAGTCCCGGTTGGTAACACCAATCAGGACTAAAGGTATTTTTACCATTTTTTTTCTTTTTTTAGGATTTTCAAATTTCTGAATTATTTTACAATTTAACCTCTAATCTCTAAGCACCCCTCATCCCCCTCATCACTGCTCAATTTAACCTCTAATCTCTAATCACCCCTTATCCCCCTCATCACTGCTCAATTTAACCTCTAATCTCTAATCACCCTTCATCATTCCAAACCATCTAACTTCCCGGCCGGTCACCCATCCTCTCACTACTCCAGCCTGATCATGCTTAAATTCCGGGTTCTATACCCCCTCGTTTCCAACTCTGCACTTGTTGTTTTCCTGACAATAGTAAGATGTCAATCCTATTAACCCTCAGGAGTTTAGCTTGAGCATGAAGTCACACGTTTCACTGTTTGAGTTTGAAACTATTATTCTAAAAAACAATAATTATTTAGTAACACTAATATTTCTTGAATAATAAGTTTGACCATAGTTTGACTATAGTTTGAGCACAGTTTGACCACAATTTGACCAGATTTAACCAGATTTGACCAAAATTCAAAAAAACCGAAATAATTATTTAGTAACACTAATATTCTTGAATAATTATGTAGTAACATTAATACTTCTTGAATTAGTAGTTTGACCAGATTTAACGAAAATTCAAAAAAAAAAGAAATCTGAGCATAACTTTTTTTCCTTTTAGAATTTGAGATTCTTGAATAAGTACTTTGACCACGCCCCCCTAGCGACGAAGAACCAGCAAACCTTCTTGAAGATACCAATGCTGATGGCGGTTTCATTTCTTGGTTCTCAAGAAAAGTAACTTTTCTAACTTTATGTTACTTCAAGTTGATCTTACTTGCTGGTAATGCTTCCACTAATGAAACAGACAATCTCCTATTAATCTTGTAGGCATATCAGGAGGTTGATATGGACGCCAAAGTGAGAGAAGTAGCGAAAGGTCTTGAATACGAGGCCAAGTCATTTAAGGCTTATGACATGAATGGGTATCGCTTCCACACTGATAAACACACGCGTGAGAGGCCCAACCGAAGGTCAATAAATAGTGCGGTCTATTGTCTAGGGACTTATGGGCGTCACTACTATGGAACCATCGAAGAAAGTTATGAGCTGCAATATTGTGGTTTATAAGGAGTGAAGCCCATCGTATTCAGATGCAGCTGGCTCAATCGTGAGAAAGTGAGACGAACCCCTAGTATTGGCTTAGTCGAAGTTGAACGAGCATCAAAATATGCAGGAAATAATGTCTATTTTATGGCTCAACAGGCTACACAAGTGTTTTTTCTCCCATACATGTGCACATCTACAGAATATATCATTCTCCTGAAGTGGGATGTCGTGTACAAGGTACCCCCGCGTATCAAGGTACCTACCCCAAACAAGGACGATTACCATATAAACCCTAACACATACGAGGGAGAGTTCTTTCAAGAAGCAGACACTCACGAAGACGAAGATGATGCAGAGGAAGATGATGACGTGCATCATGAACATGATGCTATGGAACATGAGGCCATGGATGACATGGAAGTATATAATGCAGAGGACGAATACAAGGATGTTTCCGACCCTCAAGATTTGGCATTACTTATGCGATGGCACATGGGGCTAGATGAGTATGAGGGCCCCCTGAAGACTTCGAGGATGAATGTATGAACGGGCGTCATAGCGATGATGAAAGCCCTGATCCAAATGTTGCACCTAATATTGACCGTTATTTCTAACAACTCCATGTAATCATGTGAGAACTCTATGTATGTGTGTCACAACTCTATGTATTCATGTGTGCAACAACTCTATGTATTCGTGTGTGCAACAACTCTATGTATTTGTGTGTGTAACAACTATATGTATTATTGTGACAATTCCATTTATTCTTCATATGTGATATATTTATTGTATTTACATCAAGTTGTATCATCTATACTAACTGGTTTGTTCTTCTTCGTATCAGGTGATTGAAACATGACTGGTAGCAACAAGAATCCAAAGGAAAGTTTGAAAAAAGTGAATGATCTGTACAATGATCAACTTGCTCGACCGGTGAAAGCGGTGGCCGCTCCTTCATCGGTTGCCACAACCGCCAAGAAGGTCACAGGATTGGCGGGTCTAGACACCCGTCCGGAAAAACATGTGAAACAAGGTCGAGTACCACGTGGGGGAGGAGTAGGAGGCGGACGAGGTGGAGGCAGAGGAGGAGGGGGAGTAGGTGAGGCAGGAGGAGGAGGTGGACGAGGAGGGGGATATGTGAGGCATGAGGAGGAGGTGGACGAGG